>NW_027225611.1:0-300000 GCF_038994185.2 Dermacentor albipictus
CTCGATATTCAAGCCATTAAGCCATGGACACATTCATAGACATGCGACATAAAACGCACTTACGAATTTATCGCGGGTTATCCATTGCCTTGAGACGCTTGGCGCGTTTTGATTTGGTCACCTTGACAAGCTCTATCATTACAATTAGTAGTGATTGTGCGTGTTCGCAATGCCTTCTGCACTTCGAAAACTATGCTCTGAAGTTTCGAAAGATACTCTGAAATTCACGGAAATAAAGGCACACAAAGTGTAATAACAAAGCCACAAGAACGCTTGAATCCACAATACGAAAATCACATAAATCTATGCATTGCTTCTCAGTTCCATGGTGGCTGAATGATTGCAGTGGCAGGGTTCCTCTAGTAGTTATTTGTAAGAAACTTTATGAGCGCTGCAGTAAGCGATAGGTCATGTGTGCTGATGAGAAGCGACTTCGCTTTGTTTCATGACTACGTCTAGGGTAGTATGGCTGTTCAAACGAGCCGCGAAAGGTAGTTGCATAGCGGGAAGTGGAGTCCAGACTATTCGGCAACGAGTGGTCAAAAATTGGAAGACGCTTAGCTTCGCCTTAAAGAGTGGAACGCGATATCATCCAAATACCCCTGAGTACTTCTCACGCTTCCCAATTACTACACCTTACGTAAGCGTAACGCCTACCGGGAAACACTGGCGGGGAACGCTACACACGAAGGCGAGCTTTCTGGTAGAAACGCCACCTCTTGATAGCACCGCGATACGGCGGAGGCAAGCGCCATCTGGAGATGTTGCAAGGAGCCAAGCGCGCCGCTTTATGGTCTTAGAGATTTGCGCGCGCAAATCTGGGAGGCCATGACCGCTGTATTATTGGCAGAAACGCTGGAAAAGGGGGTTGAGGTTTTTTTTTTAGTTTCTGCGTAACGAATTTACGGTTTTCTCGCATACTAAAATTACAATGCGGCGCTATCATGTCTGTAGGTTGTGTGTAAGTTGTACTTTACGATTTCTCTACGTATTTTACTTTGAGAAATTTCATTAGCTCAGTAATTTCCTTAAGCTAGATGGAGGGCCGGCACGGTTGGGAATGCATGGTTCGAAATCTTTTTTTTTGCCACAGCAACGTGCTACACGGGACACCAACGCTGGATTTTCAGCGACACGGGGTCCTTAACGCTATCGCGTTAAAAGCTAGCGGTTTTGAATCAGAATTCTAGAACAAGCGGGAGAAGTTATGCTTGAGAGCACCACTCCCAATTCAACCGTTTCCTATGCTCTTTGTTGTTGGGTTGCAAAGTGAAGAGATTATCGTCGCCGCCATGTTTCGAGCCATCAGGTGCACTGTATCATCATCCCTGAGGACTCCAGATTCGTCATACTGCTGATTGATTTTGTTTTTTATTTCTTTTATTTAAAGTTAACCAAACAGCACTCTCGAGTACCTGAACATAAATACTACGCCAAGACACAGACTCGTATCTTTCTAACACGTATGGGACAGTAAAGAACATTTTTTTTTTCATTTTTAACCTAATTACATGACGCCGCATAGCCTCACGAAACAACAAACCCGAAAGACTGTGCTAGTATTACCTGCATCCGGTCTTGTAATTATGCAGTACAATATATTTTTGTGAAGAGCATCAGCAGTACACGGCACACTAAGGTCTATAGAATGATGACATAAAACAAAAAAGCGGAATGAAAGATTATTTCCCATTGCTGAAGCTCACTGTAAGGACTGTTATTGTGTGGCGTGAGTTAGGCTCAATTTCTCAAAGTGAATAAACTGGCTCTCCGTTCTTCTCATCCGCGATATAGAATACCTGGCAGATCGACAGCCCCGCCGTCCAGGAAACACGAGTTGATCGCGTTTGCGCTGCTCTTCCCGAATGCGGCTCTGCCGTAACACGCGAGTGTAAATCGGGCACCAGCAACGCTGTGCCACAAGGTTACCTTGCAGGACCGCTGGCGTATCCTGCTGCAGGTGGGGGGGGGGGGGGTGTAAGAAGACGACATGATCGCGTCGCGCGCAGCCTCAACGGAGGCGCAACTCGGTTGTGGGGCCGTGAGAGAAACGGGCACGCCGTCGCTTCGGTTTCGCCGCTGGCCGCGGTCAGGTATTGCGCGGCCGCTAAGATGGTGACTGGATCGCGCGCTGGCGGAAGCGTGTCGAGGAAGCGCGCCATAGAGAGCCCGAGGCGGGTCGTTGCCCCTGACCGTGAGGCGGCGCTCGTGGCCCCATTTCGCCGTCATCGAAGGCGAGGACCACGCGCCGGCCACAGAGGCAGCCTTTCACCTTTCGCGTCCGCCTGTGGCCGACGCGAAAAGCGGGACGCGCCAACGCAAGGGGCCGCCATAATACACACGCTGCTGCTGCTCCGTGGTTTCTCTGAGCCGAAAGAGCAATCCGAGCAGCTCTTGGCATGACCATGGCAAGATGTTCAAACATTCATGCACAACGACTCTATTTGTCCCCGAAATGGTGCATACATATCTACAATGTGAATTTCTAATCCCACGGACAGTTTCTCATAAGAAATTAGTTTCGGTTACTAAATTACATCAGTGCCTATCACAGTTTCATCTTGCAGGAGGCTCGGGCTATACCCTGGAGCCCTGTATACTAATACCGGTCCCGGAACACCCAGCTACAGACATACAAAAGGGGCGTACAACAGGGCGCATGCCTCCATGCGGAATGTTGTAGAAAGGTGTATTGGGCTTCTTAATGGCAGGTTGCGATGTCTTCAATGGTACCGGACCCTGCTCTACAGCCCCGAGACAGTAGCTGTGATAGTGGCAGACTGTGCAGCTCTGCAGAACATTTTGTTGGATGCTGGCGAGCCAAGTATTGTTGATGATGATGATGACGATGTGGTACAAGGCGTACTGCAGCCCCATCAGAGCACGAGTGCAGAGTTGCCACGCCAGAAGTAAGGCGCCTGCTACCACCACACGACTTGCTCTTGAGAGGAAGATTGCAAAGGAACCTTGTGGTCAACCTTTTCAGAGGACGACAGGGACCACACACTGCCTACCTGCAAAGGGTGCGGTGGTGCCTGTGCCACTCTAGTGGCCTTCCATACGCTTGCCATATGACGCCATATGACGGCTCCCATATGCTTGAGAGGTGAGCTGTCTTGCTGTAATTATTCTTTGTAACAAGTGTGAAAACAGTCCCTCCCTAAAATTTTGCCTGCTTTGGTGACAAGACTGCAATAAAAATGCGTAAGGACCACATCACGATGAAAATGTCCTTTTGTAGATCTCTTGTGGTGGTAACGGCTGATTTGCACTACAGAATCATTTATACCATAAAAATTTTTGCCACAAGCTAAAACACACACAAAACGAAGACAGTTAAAGACAACGCTATGTTGCTGCCGATGACAATAGCCATAAAGAGGTGTGACGTTTGCACTGATTCATTAACGCATATACAGCGGCCGAAACCACCAGCTTCTGTGCTCCACGGAAGAAGGCTTTGTATCTGCATTGTAAACACTTTCCACGCTCCACAACCAACACCTTCCAGCTGCATTTCCATGTTCAGTGTTAAAACAAGAAAGCGTTTATCCTTCATGACGATATCCTTCACATGTGTACAATAATATGCGCTGGCCAGCCGAGAGCTCGAGGGCCAGCGAACGGTCGACGTCTTCGTTTGGACGCCCACGTGCATCGTCCCCAAGGAGCACGCAATATGCATGTATCATTATTGCATAGCATAAAAAATTATGGGGTTTTACGTGCCAACACCACTTTTTGATTATGAGGCACGCCCTAGTGGAGGACTCCGGAAATTTCGACCACCTGGGAATCATTAACGTGCACGTAAATCTAAGTACACTAGTGTTTTCGCATTTCGCCCCATCCATATGCGGCCGCCATGGCTGGGATTCGATCCCGTGACCTCGTGCTCCGTAGCCCATCACCATAGCTACTGAACAACCACGGCGGGTTTGCATATTGCAAACAACTGACAAATGCGCACTGTAAATAGGAGTGTACATTAGAATATGAGATGTGGGCTGGTGCCTATGAGATAGTGTGCTCTGTCATAGGAAAGTGGGCATGAAAGTGTCAACAATGTGGTAAAACAAACATATGTAAGATGGCTGTACAGGTGGTGTAAAGATATGCATGATTAGAAAACTACACTCATGTCAATGTGTGTTTTGCTTTGATTGCAAAGTAATTTTATGATACACAGCATTTCAAAACTTCTTCACTTCTTTTGAGCTTTTATGTTCGCCTATCTGTGAACAATAAAATGTAAATGTAAAGAGGTATCAGAGAGAGCACTTTAATATGTATACTTGGAGATTTGCACAGATATTTTCCGAGAGATTTGCATGGGAGTGGATTGCTTGAGTAGGTATCATACCAAAGTACAACTGCATAAGTTTAGGTGAAGCAATCTGCAGTGCCATATTGCAACTTTAAAGGCCTGTGTTAGCATTTATGAGTATGTATGAACACCTTGTCGTTTGTTTTTTTGTTTATCGCAGCTGATGGCTCTATATCTTGCCGCTTCAAATTGCTTCAGTAGTATATAATTTACATCCCTCTTGAAACTATGTGCTCATTTGTGCATGCCAAGACAATACCTAAGGCAATAACGATATTTGGCACGTCAGAAAAGCCTTGAAAGATTTGTGAATATACGTGTGCTGCAAGTTTCGTTAGAATGTGCGATTTGCGCTAGTAATTCGATTTTTTAGCAATACTGTAAGCCTTTAAAGGCTCATACAGGAGGGGGTCACAAGCAAAACAAAACAAAACAGGATAAAACAATGAAATGTGGTAATTATTACGAAATAAACAAATAAGATGCAAACAGAAGGAACAGATCATACAAAACAGTGCAAGGCAGATAATACAGGCAAGGGTGCATGCCTACGAAAAATGCAGACGTGTTGGTGAACAATGAAAACAGAGTTGCGCAGCACAACCTTGTATCAGAGCATTTTGACGTTAGATAGCTGGGTTTTCGCCCTTGGTACAAATATGTCATGTAGCGGGTTCACTTTCTTCAGTGTTTTTCGCAATGTAATATGTCTAGGATATAGGTCAAGTCAATGGATGTGCGATTTCCAAGTATTTAGGATATGATTCATTTGATTCTGTTGTATTTGACCTTCCCGTAAGCGGTCCTTGTGTGAAGTGCCATGTAAACCTGAGAAAACTCACTGAAATGTTGGAAATTCTTTGAAAAGCGGTATGAATTTCATGGTTCCGAAGGTGCAAAAGGTCTGATGAAACTACACTTTTAATGGGTGGGATGGAGTGGTGGCTCATTAGCTGTGGCATTAGCATTTGCTCGTTACGTACCAAAAACAAACTCGAGCACTCATCTTTAGTGACAAATATTAGAGGCTAGAGTGATCACATTACAATGCTGTAAGAAGTGGCAGTGCCTTCCCAATGAGTAGCCATGATAAATCCAGAAGCTGCTGCATAGGCACACTGTTGATGGTTGAAAAAGAAACTGTCCTCACCTATTATATCCTTCTGAACGCATAAACGAGCAAGATATCTCAAAAATGCTCTTACCAATTGACTAGTTACAACCACTAGTTGCTCAGACAACATAATAAACTTTTAGAGCTGCCATAAAGTGAAGAACATTCACATTCATAGAAGAACAGCATATCATATTGACTGTTACGAATTTGCATGACATTGGAGTGTGTGACAATATACATTACATTTGACGACACCTACAGACGGGCTAGATGGCGCATTGCAGACCAACGGAAAATAAGCGCACAGGAAGACGCACACGAAGAGCCGAGAAAGATGCCGGACAGGCACTGACTGACATGCAGTTTATTTGCAGTCACGCCAGCAAATATATGCGGAAAGGTAGACATGTGCAGCGCATGGCAAGAATGGATAAACATAGTGACAAGGCAGCCCAAATCATTAGCACCGCAACACACGTTCAAGAAACTCAATTTGTGCCCTGAAGAGCTTCACAGACATATCGCTCACACATTTATCTCCCCCTTTTCTGGTGTAAAAGGCTTCTAATAGTTCACGTGCAGTCTTATCACGACCTTTGCTTAGGACTCTCGTGTCACTCAGTCGTGGTTCACACGCTGTGCAGTTGGCGCAATTATCAGCTAAATGTTTCCCACCTTCCCTAATATCCCTAAATGATCCCCTGCCCGGTCATTAATGCAGCGCCAATCTGGCCTATGTAAGCCATCCCAGAAGTCAACGGCATCTCGTACACGACCCTCGTACAGCAATCAACAAACTCCTTGGCAAGCTTTTTTCAGCATCCGCTTGGATTTTCATCACGCGGAATATGTGAGCACCACTGGGGGCTTCTTCGGAGCAGAGAATACCACGGGCACGCCATGTCGGTTCGCCACTTTCTTCATGTGGCTGGCCACTTTGTGAATATACGGAACCACAACAGGTTTCACCGAGTTCTTCTGTCATACGGCCTCCTCCCGACACATGGCTTGCTTGGTTTTTCGTGGAATGGCGTCCGTCACAGACCCAATGGCCGCGCAGGCGTAACCCGCAGGCACTAGCCAGATTATTTGCTTGTTAAAACTGTGCTGCACTGCATGCGGGCACGGCTTCCTGAGCGCAGGCCCCAGGGTGCGATGTTCTTCAATGTTTATGTATGCGATGGTTCTCTTCACTTTTTTCGAATGTGCCGACAGGTAGGGTGAAAGTTCCTTCCGTGCCTGCGGAGCGTTTTCCCACGGCACATAATCATTATCTAAAGTAATGTTAATATCTAAAAACTGCAACGAACGCTGAGAAAGCGGTCAGTACGTAAACTGCCAACCCTTCCTCTTCTTTTGAAAGGTATCGATCATCTACCAACCGAGTTAGTGTACGTCAAAACTGGCACTTTCTTAAGAATAATCAGATTATCATCGACATACCTGAACACGTTTAACACACCCATCCCACTAAAATTGTCTTCAAGGGTGCGGTCCAAGAAGGGCAAAAACACATCACAAGGAATCGGCACTGCGCCGGATTCAATACAGATGCCTTGCCTTTGACACTAAAATCTTTTCTCAGACGAGATAAAGGTCACATTTCAATAAAACTCCAGTACACGCATAAAATCATTCAGTGTCACAGGCTACAGTTCTGGAATTCTGCAACCCCGCTGTCTTCAATGGCATCTCTCACAGCAATAACAGGACATGATGGGGCACAAAATAAAACAAATCTTCTACGTCTACTGAGAACTTATAGGCAATCGAATCATTGTACTCGAGAAAACTCATTAGTTGGTCTGAGTTCTTAGCTATAAAGGGGTCTTGAATCTGCGAGCAATTTACGTGTTTCTGATGGTACTTACTCAGACCATGCTGCCAAGAACCATTTTCACTAGCAACAGGCCTAAAAAGTAAATTTTGCTGATGGGTTGTGGCCGTAAAAACACAGTCAGGGCCCAGCATCTAGTATCCCTAGTATCCCTACTATATATAGAGGGCATATAATAGAGGGCGGAGAAGGCGATCATAAATAAATTCACGGAAGTAAATTCCAGCGCCACTAGAGTGAAGTGCAGGGCGGTTGCTTCGTGCAAGGACTTCAAACTAGATAGGTTAGCGATGTGCTATTCGGGATACTAGGCGCCGTGCCCTGTCTGTGTTTTTTTACAGCCAAAACACATAAGGCAAATGTTCCTTTTATGTTTGTTAGTTGAAATGGTACTTGACAGCATGCTCTGAGAATGTACCTTCAGAAACACGTAAATTGCTTGAAGATTCAAGGCCCCTTTATAACTAAGAACTCAGACCAAGTAATGAGTTTTCTCGAGAACAATGATTCGAATGGCTCTACGTTCTCAGTAGGCGTAGATGATTTGTTTTATTCTGTGCCATGTGATGTCTTGTTCATTGCTGTGAGAGATGCGATTGAAGAGAGCGGGGTTGTTGAATTTCAGAACTCTGGTGGTCTGACACTGAAAGATTTGATGCGCGTACTGGAGTTTTATCTTAATGTTGTCTTTATCTCTCTTGAGAACAGGTTTTATCGTCAGAGACAGCGGATCTGCATTGGATCATGCGTAGCGCCGATTCTTCGTGATGTGTTTTAGCCTTTTGGTACCACACTTATGTACATAGTTTTAGTGGGATGAGTGTGTTAAAGGTGTTCAAGTATATCTGACATCTAGTTATTCTTAAGAAACAAGTTTTCACGTACGCTAACTCGGTGGGTAGCATTACTGACACCTTTCGAAAGAATGGGAGGGGTTTGGTGTTTACGCACGAAGTGCCTTCTCAGCGTCGGTTGCAGTTTTTACATATTAACATTACTTTAGAGAAGTCATGTGTGTGCGAGTGCGCTCCGCGGGTACAGAAGAAACTTTTAGCCTACCTGTCGGCACATTCAAAAACAGTGAAGAGAGTCATCGCATACAAATGTCTGGGGTCTGCCTTCACGAAGTCGGGCCCACATGCAGTGCAGTATAGCTTTATTAAGCAAATATTCTGGCTAGTGTCTGCTGCTAGCCCCGGCGCGGTCATTGTGTATGCGACGGAAGCCCTTTTACGAAAAACCAAGCAAGCCATGTTTGGGAAGCAGACCATATGGGAGAAGAACCAGGTGAAACCCGTTCTGGTTCCGTATTTTCACAAGGTGACCCACCACGTGAAGAAAGTGGCGAACCGACATGGCGTGCTCATGGTCTTCTGTGCTCCGAAGAAGGTCGCCCAGCTGTGCTCGTACATTTCACGTGATGGAAATCCGAGCAGATGCAGAAAAAAGCATGTCAGGCAGTTTGTTCACTGCTGTACGAGGTGCACGAGATCATGTTCACTTCTGGGATTGCTTACCTAGGCGAGACTGAGCACTGCATTAATGACCAGGCAGGGGATGTTTTGAGGGTTATTAGGGGAAGTAGGACAAATTTGCCTGAACATTGCGCCAACTGCGCAGCGTGTGAACCGCGACGGAGTGACATAATAATTCTTGGCAAAAGTCGCGATAAGGCTGCGCGTGAAATATTGAAAGCCTTTTACAATAGGAAAATGGGAGATAAATGTGTGAGCGATACGTCTCTGAAGCTCTTGAGGGCGGAAATATAGTTTCATGAACGTGTGCTGTAGATTTAGTGATTTCGGTTGCCTTGTCGCTATGGTTGTCCATTGTTGTCTGCGCTGGGCATCTCTTCCTTTCCGCATATATTTGGTGGCGTCGCTGCAAAGAAAACAGATGTGAGTTAGTGCCTGTCCTGTGTCTTTCTCGGCTGTTCATGTGTGTCTTCCTGTGCGCTTATTTTCCGTCAATTTAAATTACATTCATTCATTAATATCGGGCTCGCACAAAAAGTTAAAAACGAACTTTGGAAGTAAATATTCAACACATGACTACAGAAACCACCAGGTGCTAAGATAGAACCAAGTAACAAATAAGCAAACATGCAAAGTAGCCATGAAATAAGTAATGCACTGTTCATAAAACAAGCACACTCACTGGCAGTTGGTATGTATTCCTATCACATGGAATACGACTGTTTGATGTAGCATTTCAAGTGACAGTCAGTTATAAATATTAGCAGACTCTGCAAGTTCAAAAACACAACATTTTTCATCATCTGACTGGTAACGACCGCCAGGTTCTCAGATAGCAACAAAGTACAAAAAATAATCGAGCTCTCATAGTAGCTAGGAAATCACACAAGAGATATAGTTTGGCTTTGAATGGCATGAAATAAAAAGGTACAGCGCAATATTTTGCGTCACATTCACTCATCAGGATAGGTTTTCTGTAAGTAAGCTATTGTAAAACCACTAAACATCTCGTGGATTGCATTGATAACATGAACAATTGTAGACTCCGCTTAGAAAAAAAGATACGGCAAAATATTCATCGAGTCTTACTTAGATTTACTGCGATAATAATTATATGGACACTTCAGGTGCATTTATTTTTCCATATCTTCAGACAAAGCTGTTTTGTATAGCTTAACTTACTAAAGTCGAACGTGTATGTAATAAAATGTTTGCCGCCTCCAAAATGGTTCATTACACAGATCACTTCGTTGTAAAAGTCGCACACCACACAGCTTACAATAGAACTGGGATAGAATAATTCTTTCGTTACACAGGTTTTTTATCGTAGTGCTGCTCGACTCTGCAAAATATAAAAAACTCCATGCTTTAGCAGTTCCTTCCTAAAGGGAGTCTGCACAACAGTCGAGGGTATAAAAGACGCCAACCAAAAACACTAAAAGAAAAAAAAAGGCTGCACTATACTCGATGACAAACTAAAACGTTAGTGGAAAATAAATAAATAAATGTTAATTTTGTTGCCTTTGCTGCTCAGCAGCTGCAGCAGTCCACTCGGCAGCTGCAGCATTCCTTTCCATAGCGGTGGCCATTTGCTGCAGTGCTGGTAGTGCCTGACGTAACATCTGCGGATGCATACATAACGTGCCTGATCACAATTTGTTTGTCTGTGTTGTCAAATTTTGGTTTTCTCTTGTGACGAATCGGTCACAACATTTATAAAACTAATGTGAAACCTACACCTGTCACTAAGCACTGCACAGAAACGAGGCGTAATCCTTCCCACGAGTTATACTATTTCCTGGATGTTGCCACCAGCAAGTTTTTCATTGTCTTGACATTGAAGAAAATATTACACACATTTCTTAACGTCAGTGAACAAACTGCCAAAATAGTGTTGTAATTCCGTGGGCAAGACAAAATTGCTTCCCGTCTTTTATTAAAAGTATTTAAAGCATTGTCTAAGGCATAGTTGCACTGCATGGAGATCAGCTGAAAAGTGAAATGTGTTCTTGCGCCTAGAATCCATTTCTATGAAACATAATATTTCCTCTTTCCTGCAATGTTTTTTCAACACATATCACACTATATTGACACAGTTTTACGTAGTTAAGAACCTTGTGCCTTACATTTTGCAGGGGCAGCTTGCCGTTGATACCAGCATCTTGCCGCCTTTCCAAAATTTCCTAATTGGTCCTATAACTATAACTGTGACAGGCACAGCATTGATATAGAAATTCATAATTTTATTTGGTAGCAACGAGTTAAGACAATAAGTGCAGTGATACTTCGCGCATGTGGTGATAATCAGCAACGAGAAATTGCGCACTTTAAATTACCGTGGATTGTGTAGCAGTCCACAAAGTAAGATGGCATAGTGCGCACAAAATTTTAGAGCTGTACATCGATTCCAACGTTTTATTACTTGGAGATATCTATGTGACAGTGAGCAGTAGAAACCTGGTCATTTTCGTCAAGCAGCCTCACCAACTGCACGTAGCTGTCGATGACGTCACTCATCACCTCCTCGATGATTACACGAGGTGCTCGATAAAGACGGCGACGTGCCTGGCGTGTAGGTGATGTGAACATGAAAATGATAATTTCTAGAACTCTCCACAAGCCTTTAAGCAAATACACTGACTTGCAGCAAGCACGAATAACAAAAACGTGGTAGCATACGAAATTGTGGATGGATATTCATTGCACTACAATAAACAAAACAATGTGCCCATTCAGAAAACATCTCAAGGCAAATCATCGTAAAAGGGGAACAGTTTATGTATTTAGTAACGCAGGTAACAATGCAGTGTAGAACCAGACTGCTATCACTACTTTGTCCTTTTTTCGTTTGTCCTAATTCCTTCTCCTGAACATATACCTGACCTACAGATTTGTGGCTAGTCTGGCCTAAGCTGAACAGATTTCCTATGGGTTTGCTAATGCAAAAAAATAGAGCAGCCTCAACCTATTCATTGTGGCACAGTTACTTATGCTGCCATTCATGATGCTTGACTGTTCCACTAATCAGCATTCATGTAGGACTTCACATCAATGCGCAAGATACCATATGCTTGTGCAATGTAGACAGAAGGTCTAAAAAGGGTGAAGGAACACAGCTTTACTGCACAATTTTGTAAAACAAGCCTTTTCTTCAAAACAGCATGGATAGTAACTTCAGGTATGAAATGCATCCAGGACTGCTTTATAAACGCATGAGCACACCTTATAACAAAATAGCAACTGTTAAGCAATAAGAAACAGTCACTGATACATACTAATAGCACATATTCCAGATTTCTGTGCAATATTTTCTTCAAGCATGCTTCTTCCATCCTTAGCTTGCACAGCAGTGTGTACTTACTTCGCAAAAGGTTGTACGACGGCCTTGTCCTTTAGCAGTTATGTCTGTTGAAGGAAAAGTTAATAATAGCATTTGTAGTATTAATAAAAGGATACCCCCCAGGCAAAAAAAATTTTGTGTCGTTTTGTTTCGCACCCGCCTTTTTCTGCATATTGGCAGGGTGATAGTGGCTGTACCTACAGGCTAAGAAAAATAGAACTGGTGCGATCAGACAAGGCGCATTCCACGGAACTACCACTATGCGACATCGTGCCCTGCAGTTCTCCTTCACGTGCAAAGCTGTATAATTGATCATCAAAATAATAATTACATTTTGTGAGCTATGACTAGTATTACCTGTGATAATAAAACAATACTCCAGTTTACCACTGAAAGTGGCTACAGTGCTCCAATTCAGTAAGTATACACGACAAAACCCTCTTCAGTGTTACCTGGCCTAATCGGTCACTCCGCACAATATTCATGGTGCAGCAGGCTGTCAAAATGTGCAGGTGCTTTTGGTTGTGCTGGCTCCGCAGGCAGCTGTAGCTGCTGCGGCTCTTAATGCTGCTGCGACTTCTGATGCTTCTGCTGCTGTTACGGCGCACCACCTGACATGTGTTTGTAGAAATGATTACTAAATGTGCAACACACCTTCATTTACCATGAAGCTACATCCTGTAGGGAAGGGATAACATACATATTGCTCAATGCGAATGAAGAAAAGGGGCTGCCAGGATGTGCAAATTTTGCTTACGTGCGAAGCCACTCGTTCCAGGTTTTGTGCCGACGTGCATCCGGGCTACACGGGGCACTCCGCTAGTTGCCTGCGGCACCTGCGTTAAAGACGTTTCAAAATACATGCTCTCCCCAAAATAGCCACCATTATGTCGCACAAACGGGCGCGGTGGCTCATTTTGTTGAATAGCTGCATCCGAAGGTGTAAAAGCTGCCAATCGCGCTAAAACCATGAACGTCTCGCTTAACATGAATCTGCCTGCTCGATGGCAATACATAGGCTGCGGCTTTCATTCTCACCAGCTCCGGTGGCAGGAAAACTGGCGCCCACACGCCGGTCGCACTACTGCGGCTCACCAATGCGAGAATGACCGCAAAGCCCTTGCAGGTGCCCTCCACCATTTCCCCTGCAATGAGCGCGTACATAAAATGCTGAAGTGCATATCAGTGTTCCGTCTCAATGAGCGGACCTCCAGTATTTACTGTTGCTCGGCTGACAAGACAGCGGCGTCGTGAGGGAAAATGTAAGTTTCCTTCTTCCAGCACAGCTGCCACTGGGTCACCCGTCTTATGAGCCGGGCCTTGTGCGTTGAGAAAGGCCGTCAGCTCGTTCCATAGCTCGCTTCTCCGTGCCGCGGTAAGTGTCAGCCCCAGCACGCGCAACTTCTTCACCAGGTAGGGGTGCTCCTCCATGGACGAGACGAGCAGCTCCCTTTGTCGGTGAGACGCGTGTAGCCCGAGGACAACGTCTCTGTACGACGACTTCTTGAAGTTTAAGGCTATGGCCGTTTGAACGAACATTCAAAATTCCCGCGGCACTGGTGATGACGATGGAGATATTTGTTTTTAATCGAGTGGTTACAATTTTTAGCGAGTGAATTATTACCTGGCCACGAACAGTTAAGCAAACGGTAATATTACATTTCCCAATATGCAATAAAAAATATGTGAACGCGCGACGATGCCTGAAAATGTTTAGGACAATATTTAAATTATAGCTCAATTTATTGAGCAAGCAGAAACATTCTGCAACTCCTCGAGTATCTCGCCATATCACGGCGCACGTTTCCGAGGTGGCATCTTCCTTTCTACTGGTAGCATCCTCCCCTTCTTTCACCTCCGGCTTGGGAGGTGAAAGGGAGGTCCATTTAGTGACGTAAGCGCCGAAGCGAACGGTTGGTTTTCCGAACCGTTATAACATTCGGCCCCAGGTTGAAGGAAAGTGGGCGACATCACACGCATTGGTGAGCGACGGGGAGAGCAACTAGTAGAAGAAAGAAAAAAAAAACGAACAATGGTTTGCGACACTCTCGTCTCCTACAGGAAGCTAAAGTTCTCCTGACCTACAGGGGGAAATTTATGTGCACATAAAAAATAATAGAAGAAAATGCAGATCCCACGCACTGTGGGAATCGATGTCAACAAAGCTTTCCGTGCTGGATGCTTTGACTGACAATAATTAGAGGCAGTGTTGACGCCTTAAGCTTAATTTATTCAGCGTATAGGCTAACACGAGAGTGGTTAGCTAATATTAAACGTCACATTGCGTGCACCACTGTTGTTTTTCTGCGTAGTACACAGACCACACAAGGAGAGGTTCTTGCTTGAGGCGTTGTTGTGCGCCATATTTTATAACCTCTGAGAGGATTGAGCGTTGTTATTTCTTCATACGGCTTATATCATTGTGGCAGAAGCATTCAACTTGAATTGGATTATGGGGCTTTACGTGTCAAACCCACGCTCGGATTATGAGGCAAGCCGTAGTGGCGGACTCCGGATTACTTTTCACACCATGATGTTCTTTAACCTCTCCCAAATCTAAGTGCACGTGCGTTTTATATTTCGCCCCCATCGAAATGTGACAGCCGCGATTGGGGTCAAATCCACGACCAATAGCAATGCCATAGCCGAAAAACCTACGGGGCGGGCGCAGAAGTGTTGATTTAACGGTCGAACGCTTCCGCAGTGTCTCCTAGACCCTGCGGTGCGCTTTAACGCGGCTGTGCTTCTGCATGCCCTGCGCAATTTGTCCGCTTGACATATTTGCATAACGATTCGTTTTCAGAAATAGCAGCAATTTACTGTACCGTACCATGAACTTAAGCTTATCCTGTTTCCCCGCAACCGCTATCCTATAGTAGTGGGGTTTCCTTGCCCTCTCCCGTCACTTCCGCCCCTCTCTTATGTGCAAACTGCCTCTTCTCCTCACTCTCCTTCTTCTCTTCTGCCCTCTACAGTTCTACCTGCGTCCCCTCTGGCCTCGCACTTTAGTAGGAAGGGAAGCGCCGCAGTTTCTGCAATGCTACTGAGGGGAGCCACGGATAATTAGAGCTGTAATTATCCCTGGGAGCTCCAGAGGGCATTGTGGACATTCGACGCGGTGGGTTAAAACGTGTTTCTCATGTCACCTTTTCTCTCTTACTCTCGCCTGTCAGCTATATACATGGTCCGAATCACCACCCGACATGGTACGCGCGACAGCAGCAGCAGCAGCAATGGGAAAGTCGAAGGAAGAGGCAAAGAAAGCTTCGCTTTAAAAAAAAGGTGTAGGTTGAGCGGGACGTATATAAGGACACGTCCATAAAGAAGCACTGACTGGCCTCGACGCTATACGCCAAGAGATGTGTTGGAGCTTGAAAATTAGTGGAATGTCGAGGAAACGTAGTTGGTATGACCAACCTGTCAGGTCTGGGAAGTAATGAAATTAGCTACCTCCACGTCAACATAATTGTCCTCTCCTCCGAAATGGCGTCACCCCTTTTCACATGAGCTGACACAAACGGGGAGACGAACCAAGACAAACCAAAAGGCTAGAAGGCGCCCCCGTCCCTGCTCTCCGCAAGTTGACACAAAAAGATGGACGGCGAAAGCACTACTACTCCACAAGCTCCGGAAGAAGACGACGACGACAACTGGAACTGCAGTAGTTATTTAAGGCCGTGATGGTACACGTGTTCATAACACCGCTCGAGACTCAGGTGAGAGTCACATTTATGCACCAATGAAATGAATACAATCTTTTCTACTTTTTGATCAACACTATGCCCGGCTTCAGCGTCATTTCCTGATTCCTGCGGTGAAGACCCACCTCACTCGGTCGACATCATATCGGAGTCGAGAAAACTGTAGGGAACGCTGTCTAGAATATAACGTTAAGTGAGAGGTAGAGAGGGGAGAGTGAGCAAGGACAGGAAAAGCATGGAGGTCAACCAGATGAGCACCTGGTTTGCTACCCTGCACGGGGGGTGCGGTAAAGAGCAATAGAAAAGGAAATATATAGTAAAGGTTGTAATAGAAGTGGAACGGGAACTCTTAGGAAAGCGAAAACAACTGGAATCTACATCAGCAATGCAGAATATGGGTAAAAAAAGTTTAACTAGCCGGAAGAGATCGCTGAGGTAAAACATCTTTTATATGCTTGAAGTCAACATAAAAAGGCCTTTCTTCGCGGTACCAGTTACATCCCAAAAAGACATGGCAACAATCTCTACTTTAGCTTCAGATATTGAGCCGGTCTATCTCTAAATACATCATTATTTTATACCGTTACATACGCTTGTGTATCGCCTGCACTACGTGAGCAGTTAGCGGAAGAGACTCTGCTAAACTCACCACGAATTACTCAGGTATCTTGGTGAACATAACTATATCAGAGCATGACACCAAATGCCCCCCTTGCACTTTACTTAAGGTTTTTGTAAAGACAACATAATTGAGTGCTCATTTGACGTTCACAAAGCACTGCTGCAAACTTTATTTCGCTTGAGATCAACCAGACTCGCATAAACAGCTCCATGAAATATATTCTCTATTTTTTTTCACTGATAAAAAACAGCAACGCGACGCCATCTCAGGACGGAGCAGAAGGACGAAGGAGAAGAGTTTACAGTGAAGCATTATTTGCCTACTTTTTGGAGTTTGGCGTGGCAGCCAGGCTGCTATTCAGCCGGTTGCTATCTCGGCGGGAATATATGCAGATACACGTGTGTTTCATGTCTCTTGAACCAATGATTAAAAAAACGAAAAAAAAGTCGCTAACCGCAGCTTTATAAAACCAACGACATATGGTTTGCCGTCATTTGGCGCTTCTTAGAGTGTGTTTTTATATTCCGCCAATTTAGTTAATTATTTGATATCAATTATGAGAAATTTTTAATATTCATACTAGGGCCAAGCGTAGAAGATGGCCGATCCAATTTTTTTGTAGCAACGTACATGCTACGTGGTGATATTTTTCGGCGTTAAAAGAATCCAGGGAAAGATGAAATAAAACCACGTGACTGCGCTCAATGCGCCATTATACTGTAATGCTGTCAACCCTGCTTCGATCAAAAGAATCATGCGCTGGGACCATGGCAAAGTCAGCGGCCGCGGCTCTAGACATGGGCTTCACTCTGCGTCAGCTTTTTCGACGGTTGCAACTGAACACAAGGGAAGGAAGCACCGTCGTCCCTGATAAGCGGTAATGTCGAAGCGCAGTTGTGAGTGCCGCAATTCGATAGCGCATGGACGCCTTTACGTAGCTTTATTTCATACTTCGCTGGATTTATTTAAAAGCCGAAATGAAACTCGCAGCATGTACGCACCACAAAAGAATTGTATCGGTCGTTTCAGAACGCCCTCTACAACGTAACAAAACGCACATGGCCCTAATATGAACTTTAAAGAATTTTTAATAATTGATCTCAGCTCATCAACTAAATAGGCGAAAAATAAATAATTAAGGTGTGCGCATGGCGGCAAACCATATGTGGCTGGTTTCACCGACATGTAGTGAGCATTTTTTTTCTAGATTTCTCGTTAAAGTGATCTGAAACTGAGCGTAAATACAGGTTACATGGGCGCCAAATGCAAGTACCAGTGAACGGGCTCATGTATGCTGAACAAATATCCGCACCTCTCTCCTGCGTAAAAAGAATTACTTCCTACATAAAACATAAGAAGCCGTATCGGCTCCGAGGCACACTAATGCAGGCCATTCTGTTTCATATCAGCCTGTTTATGACCACTGCAGGACAAAGCCCTCTCCCATACTTCTCCAACTACCCCGGTCATATACTAATCGTGGCCATGTTGTCCCTGCAAACTTCTTAATGACATCCACCCACCTAACTTTCTGCCGCCCCCTGCTACGCTTCCCTTCCCTTAGAATCTAGTGCGTAACCCTTAATGATCATAGGTTATCTTTCCTCCTCATTGCTTGTCCTGCCCACGCCCATTTCTTTTTCTTGATTTCAACTAAGATGTCATTAACTCGCGTTTGTTCCCTTATTCAATCTGCTGTTTTCTTATCCTCTTAACGTTACACCCATCATTATTCTTTCCATAGGTCTTTCAGTCCTCCTCAATTTAAGAAGAACCCCTTTCGTAAGCCTCCAGGTTCCTTCCCCGTACGTTAGTACTGGTAACACACATCTGTTACACACTTTTCTCTTGAGGGATAATGACAACGTGCTGTTCATAATCTGAGAATGCCTGCCAAACGCATCCCAGCCCATTGGTATTCTGCTGGTTATTTCAGTTTCATGATCCCGATTCGCGGTCGCTTCCTGCCCTCAGTAGATGTATTCCCTTACCACTTCCAGTGCCTCGCTACATATCGTACACTGCTGTTCTCTTCCGAGACTGTTAAACATTACTTTAGTTTTCTGCAGATTAATTTTTGTCATACCCTTCTGTTTTGCCTCTCCAGGTCAGTGAGCAGGCATTGCAGTTGGTCCCCTCACTTACTAAGCAAGGTAATATTATCAGTGAATCTCATGTTACTAAGGTATTCTCCATTTTCTCTTATCCCCAATTCTTTCAATTTTGGCCTCTGAATACCTCCTGTAAACACGCTGTGAATAGCATTCGAGACACTGTATCTTCCTACCTGACGCCTTTGTTTATAGGGATTTTGTAGCTTTCCTTATGGAGAACTATGGTGGCTGTGTAGCCGCTATAGATATCTTGAAGTATTTTTGCGTACGGCTCGTCTATGCCCTGATTCCGTAATGCCTCCATGGCGGCTGAGGTTTCAACTGAATCAAACGGTTTCTCATAATCAATGGAAGCTATCTATAAGGGTTGGTTTATATTCCGCACATTTCTCTATCACTTGATTGATAGTGTGAACATCGTCTGTTCTTGAGTACCCCTTGCAGAATCCTGCCTGGTCCTTTGGTTTACAGAAGTGTAAGGTGTTCCTGATTCTATTTGCGATTACCTTAGTAAATACTTTGTAGGCAACGGACAGTAAGCTGATCTGTCTGTAATTTTTCAAGTCTTTGACGTACCCTCTCTTATGGAATAAAGTTATGTTAGCGTTCTTCTAAGATTCCGGTACGCTCGAGGTCATGAAGCATTGCGTACCAGGGTGGGCAGTTTTTCGATAAAAATCTGCCCAGCATCCTTCAAGAAATCTGCTGTTACGTGATCCTCCCCAGCTGCCTTACATCTTTGCATAGCTCCGAAGGCTTTGTTTACTTCTGCCGGCCTTACTTGTGGGATTTCAAATTCCTATAGACTATTCTCTCTTCCGTTATTGTCGTTGGTGCTACTGGTACTGTATAAATTTCTATAGAACTCCTCAGCCGCTTGATCTATCTCATTCATATTAGTAATGATATTGCCGGCGTTGTCTCGTAACGCACACATCTGATTATTGCCTATTCCTAGTTGTTTTCCATTCTGTTCATCGAATACTGAATTATATTTAAGGGATTCTGTGATTTACTTACCTTTCTGTGATTTAGGCATCCGGCATATGCTAATGGGGTTGTATCCGTCGTTCGCCAATCATACCGAATGGGCATGTCCCACTGTGACAAAAGAGGTACAGAATCCTCAGATGTTGCTCGCTATGTGTCGTACTTTTCTGTGCATACATCTGTCATCACGATTCTTACCTCGATGAGCATGATACAAAACTCAAGTTTCTGTGATATCGCTGCGTATGCGTTTCGCACCGTGCATCCGCCTGATATACAGTTTAAAGGTTAAAGACAGGGATGAGGTGCCTCAGAAAGGCTGGCCAATGTTTCGACAGGAGGTCCTATCATCGTCAAAGGCGGCCTCGTCATCTTGGGCAAGTTACTTTTAAAGGGTTAGTAGGGTACGTCACGCGCGGTTGTTTCAGTGGCGGCTGGTTGTAAAGGGAGAGACTTGAAAGAGAATGAGCGCTGTCGCCTGATGCCTGTAAGAGTGGTTCCTAAAAGCGCACAAGGCGGAGACAAAAAGAAAACAAAGAAAAGCAGAGAGATAGTGAAAACAAAGACACCAAGAAGGAAAAAAACAAGAAAAGCAAAAGAAGGGGCTGGGAGGTTGTTGGGGAAGCGAGAGGTTAGGGAGCGCTCAGGGGTGTCGTAGGCGGCATGCTTTTGTGGCTTTAGAAAAGGAGGTCAGGCAATCAGGGCGTGAGTAACAAAAAAGACCTCAAAAGACATCAATTGAAATAGTGATTTAGTAGCGTAGCAGCAATGCGTTGGATAATTTTGAAGAAGTTAAGATGGCGACAAGTCTGGGGTGCAATGCATGGGGTAACTGAAAGGCAGCGGCATGGTCTTTCAAGGGGCGTTAGCCCCAGTAGCTCAACGTAGGCGTCGTTAAGGCAGTTTACAGAAGTGGCGATACCCTGTCTGGCTGAGGCACCGGAAAGGTTATCCTGGCGTCTGAGACTTTGGAATGTGTTAGTGAGGCTCTTTCGAGAAAAATAGTCTAATAAGAAAAGAGACATAAAAGGGGGGAACCGAAAACAGAATAGGAGGGTGGCATGTGTAGAAGCGGGCGGGGGCAGGTGTACATGGGAAAAGGGTTCGTACAGTTGATATAAACGTCAAAACATGAAAGTGTATTTAAAATTGAGTAGTGTGCAAAAAAATTGAAAATGGAGGAATAGGTGAGGTTAAGAATGAATATTAGGTGGTGGCACAATGTGTTTTCTGCCTTGTTAAATGATATGAGAATTTCAAACTTAAGTGGCCGCTTTTAGAGATTCTAAGTTGCCACGTGCCAAACTAATTTCCGTTGGGTGTAGGCATCAATACTTGTAGGCATAATACCAGGTGTATCTCCTTGTGTATTTTCTCTCCGCTGGTGAACGGAAATTTTCTTTCGTATATAGAGCCTTGCTTTGTCGAATATATGACCATGTTCAATGAAATGGCTGGCTACTGCTTTAGGCAAATTTTGTTTTGTATCTTCAGACTGACCGTTCAGTCTTGTGTGAATTCGTTGTCCAGTCTCACCTACGTATTGTTTCTTACAAGCGCCACATTCTAGACAGTAGACTACGTTGCTTGATGCACAGGTGAAAGTTGAAATTACCGTGTGTGAGTAATTGATACCCGTACTTTTACTGCAGCAGTAGATGGAATATGTTTCCATGTAGAGAACCTGGGGCGGCCACAGGGACTGGTTACCAACTTCGTCTTTGACATTAGTTTGGAACGCATCATAATATTGTCACGTGATAGTGACGGTAAAGAGAGAACACAGTAGCAGTACTGTGAAAGACAAAACTAGCTTTTATTGGGCGAACCTGTGCCCACAAAACAGGCTACACTTAAAGCACAACGATAGCGGCGAACACAGTCGGCGATCGTCGAAAATCTGATCAGCGGGTCAAGCGCGTCGGCTTTTATAGATCAGTCGTCGAATGTTCCAGATTAACGGATGGGACCCGCGTGTCTTCCACAAAGTTCTACACTATTCGTGTCACGCGATGAAATCTGATACCACAAAGTTCGGCGACAACAGACACGCGGATAGTAGCGTCGATAACTTTCCAGAAACGTCGGATACATGCAGGCGCGTCCCTCGCTCTGCGATTACAGTTGTTAAGCGGCGAAACGTAGTTGGGTGATAAAGATAAGTACACGTGTCATTACCCCCCTCTTAAAAAGCATCGACCCGATGCTGCAAACAAACGAAAGTAACAAAGAAAAGCACTCGTAGCAAAGAAAACAACAAACTAAGGAAGTTCATCAGCGTCCGTAAAATGGTTTAAGGCGCACCACGTGGACCACTTCAGATCGTGCGCGGCGCCGCTGTGAGTGCGAAATGCCGTCTGGCACGACCTCATAGTCTAGTGCGCCAATAGGTCGGATGACCTTGTAGGGTCCGAAATAGCGTCGCAGCAGCTTCTCACTGAGTCCTCGCCGGCGTATCGGGGTCCATACCCAAACACGGTCGCCGGGCTGGTACTCGACGAAACGTCGTCGGAGGTTGTTGTGTCGGCTGTCGGTACGCTGCTGGGTCTTGATCCGTAGGCGGGCGAGCTGTCGGGCTTCTTCGGCGCGCTGGAGATAGCTAGCGACGTCAACATTCTCTTCGTCAGTGACGTGGGGCAGCATGGCGTCGAGCGTCGTCGTCGGGTTCCTGCCGTAAACCAGCTTAAACGGCGTGATCTGTGTTGTTTCTTGCACCGCCGTGTTGTAAGCGAATGTTACGTACGGCAGGACGGCATCCCAGGTCTTGTGTTCGACGTCGACGTACATCGCTAGCATGTCGGCGAGGGTCTTATTCAGCCGCTCCGTAAGACCATTCGTCTGCGGGTGGTAGGCCGTGGTCCTCCTGTGCCTTGTCTGACTGTATTTCAGAATGGCTTGGGTGAGCTCTGCTGTAAAGGCCGTTCCTCTGTCGGTGATGAGGACTTCTGGGGCGCCGTGTCGAAGCAGGATGTTTTCGACAAAGAATTTTGCCACTTCGGCTGCGCTACCTTTCGGCAGTGCTTTAGTTTCAGCGAAGCGGGTAAGGTAGTCTGTCGCCACGACGATCCACTTATTTCCGGTTGTTGACGTCGGAAAGGGTCCCAGCAAGTCCATCCCGATCTGCTGGAATGGTCGGCAAGGAGGCTCGATTGGCTGTAGTAATCCGGCTGGCCTTGTTGGCGGTGTCTTGCGTCGCTGACAGTCTCGGCATGTTCTGACATAACGGGCGACGTCGGCGGTCAGGCGCGGCCAATAATACTTTTCTTGTATCCTCGATAGTGTCCGGGAAAAACCGAGGTGTCCAGCGGTCGGATCGTCATGTAGGGCGTGCAATACTTCTGGACGAAGTCCTGACGGGACAACAAGAAGGTAGTTGGCGCGGACTGGTGGAAA
This sequence comes from Dermacentor albipictus, assembly GCF_038994185.2. Classification (NCBI taxonomy): domain Eukaryota; kingdom Metazoa; phylum Arthropoda; class Arachnida; order Ixodida; family Ixodidae; genus Dermacentor; species Dermacentor albipictus. The sequence continues at coordinate 22,917 of NW_027225611.1, forward strand.
GTTCTTCTTCACGAGGAGATTGTTTTGAACCGTGAAGGAACATAATCCGCGCTTAAATGCCCTGGGGACAACGTCGGTGTGCCCTTCCAAATATTCCACCAGGCCTTTTAGCTCCGGGTCTGCCCGTTGCTGTTCAGCGAAGTCTTCCGCGCTTATCATGCCAAGGAAGGCGTCGTCATCTTCGTCATCTTGCGGCGGCGGGTCAATGGGGGCGCGTGATAGGCAATCGGCATCGGAGTGTTTTCGTCCGGACTTGTAGGTTACAGTGATGTCGTATTCTTGTAGTCTGAGGCTCCACCGCGCCAGTCGTCCTGAAGGATCCTTTATACTCGCTAGCCAACACAACGCGTGATGGTCACTGACGACTTTGAATGGCCTGCCATAAAGATAAGGGCGAAATTTAGCTGTAGCCCAAACGATGGCGAGGCATTCCTTTTCGGTCGTAGAATAGTTGCCTTCCGCTTTTGACAGCGACCGGCTAGCGTAAGCTATCACCTGTTCGACCCCGTTTCTCCTCTGGACTAAAACGGCACCGAGGCCTAGGCTACTGGCGTCAGTATGGATTTCTGTATCGGCGTACTCGTCGAAGTGCGCAAGTACAGGCGGCGACTGCATGCGTCGTTTGAGTTCTTCAAATGCGTCGGCCTGCGGCGTTTCCCACTTGAACTCAACATCACATTTAGTTAGACGTGTCAACGGCTCGGCGATGCGTGAAAAGTCATTGACAAAGCGCCTGTAGTAGGCACACATGCCAAGGAATCTACGCACTGCCTTCTTGTCGGTGGGCTGCGGGAACTTTGCGATGGCAGCTGTTTTCTGGGGGTCGGGGCGTACTCCGGATTTACTGATGACGTGGCCTAGGAACAGAAGCTCGTCGTAAGCGAAGCGGCATTTTTCTGGCTTCAGAGTGAGCCCTGATGACTTGATGGCCTCTAGTACTGTCGTAAGCCGCCTAAGGTGATCGTCGAAATTTTCGGCGAAGACGACGACGTCATCCAAGTAAACAAGGCAGGTGTGCCACTTCAATCCTGCTAACACCGTGTCCATGACGCGCTGGAAAGTTGCAGGTGCCGAGCAGAGTCCGAATGGCATGACCTTGAACTCGTAGAGGCCGTCTGGCGTGATGAAGGCGGTCTTTTCGCGATCTCTCTCGTCGACTTCTATTTGCCAGTAGCCAGACTTGAGATCCATCGACGAGAAGTACTTAGCGTTGCAGAGCCGATCCAATGCGTCGTCTATCCGTGGAAGGGGGTATACGTCCTTCTTCGTGATCTTGTTCAGACGACGATAATCGACGCAGAAACGTAGGGTTCCGTCCTTTTTCTTCACCAGGACAACAGGGGATGCCCACGGGCTTTTCGACGGCTGGATGATGTCGTCGCGCAGCATTTCGTCGACTTGTTCTCTTATAGCTTCGCGTTCTCGCAGCGAAACTCGGTAAGGGCTTTGGCGGAGTGGTCGAGCGTACTCCTCGGTGATTATGCGATGCTTGGCGACTGGTGTTTGTCGAATCCTCGATGTCGTCGAAAAGCAGCCTTTGTATCGTCGGAGCAGACTTCTGAGCTGCTGTTGCTTAATCACTGGGAGACTTGGATTAATGTCGTAGTCTGGTTCGGGAACCATGGTCGTCGGAGTAGATGCGGCGGAATCCGAGAGGACAAACGCATTACCGGTTTCCAGAATTTCCTCGATGTACGCGATCGTCGTGCCCTTGCTGATGTGCTTGAACTCCTGGCTGAAGTTTGTCAGCAACATTTCAGTTTTCCCTCCATGCAGTCGAGCGATCCCTCTTGCGACGCAAATTTCACGGTCTAGCAGGAGACGTTGGTTGCCTTCGATGACACCTTCTACGTCAGCGGGTATTTCGGTGCCGACCGAAATAACAATGCTGGAGCGGGGCGGGATGCTCACTTGGTCTTCGAGCACACTCAAGGCGTGGTGACTACGAGGGCTCTCCGGCGGTATCGCTTTATCTTCCGACAGCGTTATTGACTTCGACTTCAGGTCGATGACTGCGCCGTGTTGGTTCAGGAAGTCCATACCGAGAATGACGTCTCGTGAACACTGTTGGAGGATAACGAAGGTGGCAGGGTAAGTCCGGTCATGAACGGTAATTCTTGCCGTGCAGACTCCAGACGGCGTGATGAGGTGTCCTCCAGCGGTTCGAATTTGAGGGCCTTCCCACGTAGTCTTAACTTTCTTCAACTGGGCGGCGATGTGTCCACTCATGACGGAGTAATCAGCCCCTGTGTCGACTAAGGCAGTGACTGCGTGGCCGTCGAGAAGCACGTCGAGGTCGGTGGTTCTTTGTCTGGCGTTGCAGTTAGGTCGTGGCGTCGGATCACGGCTGCGTCGTGTTGAACTGAAGTTGGAACGTCGCGTCGTCAAGTCGTCGTTCGTCGGTGTAGTCTTGCCTTCCTGACTTCGTCGGGGCGGCGGCGTGTCGTTGTTATGTCGTCGAGATCGTTTCGTCGTCGTCTTCGTCGGCGGCGGAGGATCTTCTTCAGTTCGACGAACAGCAACCGCACCTCCATCGGTTGCTGCTTTTAGTTTTCCGGATATGGGCTCGCTGATCGGCCCCGGGCTGGGCCAGTGTATGGTCGGCGCTGCGGCGACAGGTAGCGTCCTGGTGACGGCGAACGGGACGGTCGTCGAGGGCTCCACTGAGTAGCGGCGAGGTAATCGGCGATGTCACGTGCGCTCTCCAAGCTGTGGACGCGGCGCGTTGACGGCGAAACCTCGCAGTCCCATCTCCCGGTACGGACATCGTCGGTAGACGTGACCCGCTTCTCCGCAGTGGTAGCAGAGCGGGCGGTGGTCAGGAGCACGCCAAATGTCCGTCTTCCTCGCGTAGGTGCGCTGGGCGACGGGTGGTCGTGCTGGCGGCGGCGGCGGCGGACGACGAAATTGCGGCGTTACAGGGCCCTGGCGCGGTCGCTGAGGAGGGCCTTGACTGCGTACGACGGCGGCGTAGGTCATCGCTTCGGGTTGGGGGTGCGGTAATTGAGGTTGCACCTCCGAGACTCCAAGCGACCGCTGAACCTCATCTTTGACGATGTCAGCGATCGAGGCCACTTGAGGCTGCGACGACGGGAAGATCTTCTGAAGCTCCTCTCGTACGACTGCCCTGATAGCCTCGCGCAGGTCTTCGGAGGCCAGTGATTGAACTCCGGCATAGTTTGTAGCGTTGGTGCGGCGGTCGAATTGCCGGTTTCGCATCTAGAGTGTCTTCTCGATGCTAGTGGCCTCGCGAAGAAACTCGTCGACAGTCTTCGGCGGGTTTCGTACCATACCGGCGAAAAGTTCCTCCTTAACACCACGCATTAGTAGCCGGAGTTTCTTTTCCTCGGACATTTCCGGGTCGGCGTGGCGGAATAGGCGGCTCATTTCTTCTGTAAAAATCGCCGTGGTCTCGTTGGGCAGCTGCACTCGGGTTTCCAGTAGTGCTTGGGCTCGTTCTCGGCGAACGACGCTTGTGAATGTCTTCAGGAAGGCGCTTCGGAAAAGGTCCCAGGTCGTTAACGTGGCTTCTCTGTTCTCGAACCACGTCCTGGCAGCGTCTTCCAATGCGAAGAAGACATGTCGCAGTTTGTCGTCGCTGTTCCAGCTGTTAAATGCAGCGACCCTCTCGTACGTCTCGAGCCAGGTTTCCGGGTCCTCGAATGTTGAACCGCGGAACGTGGGGGGCTCCCTGGGCTGCTGCAGCACGACGGGGGATGCTGGGGCTGCCATTGGGGAGGACTTGGTGGCAATCTTCCTGCTCGTCTCAGGTAGGAGTCCGTGCTTTGGGGGCAGTCCTTGCAGCCGGCGGCTAGCTCGCTGGTCTTGGTTGGCTGGTGGCTGGTCTTGGTCGACGTTGGTTTTGTCCTCGGGCTTCGGACTTGGATCGCGGCTTTGCGGGGGCGTTCGGTACATGAACGCACAAGCACCTCCACCAGATGTCACGTGATAGGGACGGTAAAGAGAGAACACAGTAGCAGTACTGTGAAAGACAAAACTAGCTTTTATTGGGCGAACCTGTGCCCACAAAACAGGCTACACTTAAAGCACAACGATAGCGGCGAACACAGTCGGCCATCGTCGAAAATCTGATCAGCGGGTCAAGCGCGTCGGCTTTTATAGATCAGTCGTCGAATGTTCCAGATTAACGGATGGGACCCGCGTGTCTTCCACAAAGTTCTACACTATTCGTGTCACGCGATGAAATCTGATACCACAAAGTTCGGCGACAACAGACACGCGGATAGAAGCGTCGATAACTTTCCAGAAACGTCGGATACATGCAGGCGCGTCCCTCGCTCTGCGATTACAGTTGTTAAGCGGCGAAACGTAGTTGCCCGATAAAGATAAGTACACGTGTCAATATCCCTAAAATTAGTGTTGCGTCTGTAGGCTACTCTGGGCGGGTCAGGAAAAATCTTATAAGGTTTCTGGTTGCGCGTGACAACTGGGTAGTATTTACTGAAAATGTTGTTCACGTTAGGGAGTGCGTTTGAGAATTTACCAGTAAGAAGAGGCGTTGTTGTTCTTTTGATCCTAGGGCGGGGCTTGAGGACCTCAGCTTAATGAAGTTTGGTTTGCATCGGTGTAGACTTCTTGAAGGGCACTGTTTAGGTGGTTCCTCTTTGATAGGGCTTGTTTAGGATGATCGAGTCTGTCTATGTAGCCTTGGTTTTCAACGCAAAGGTGACGTAGTCGTGTAGCTTGGCCTTTGAAGATGCCTTTCTTGCAATATCTTGGATGGTAGCTCGTATATTCTAGGTACTGTTGTTTGTCGAAAGCTTTCCTATACAGCAGTGTCTTCAGTGCCCCATTTTTGATGTATATTGTTGTGTCCAGAAATTTTATGCGTTCCCTTGAAGATTTAGATGTGTATTTTATTGTTGGGTGAAAAGAATGTAGAAATCCTACATATTTATCTAGGCTGTCTTGTCCATGTCCCCATATTATGAATATGTCGTCTATGTATCGTGGGTATGTGTGGGGTTGGTCAGTGCAGCGCGTTAGGGAATCTGTTGCTAGAGTCCCCATAACTCTGTTCGCGCAGGTTGGCGCAAAAGGCGTACCTATCCACGTATATGTAGGAAGTAACACTCCTCAAATTTGAAGCAGTTATCTGTTAGAACTAATTCAGGGAGAGACACGTGTACTTCAATCGAGCGCTGTGCATTGTGTTTAGACAGCGTTTGTTCTTTCGTTAAACCCTCGGGGATCTGAATGTTGGTGTAGAGGGCCATGACGTCTAGTATTGCGAGAATATATGCTTTGGATTAGTGTGCCTTTAGTATTATTGTCCTCCATTATTCTCAGCAGGTGGTGCGTATCTTGCACAAATGACGGAAGTGCTTTTGGCAAGTCACCAAGGAAGTGGTTAAGGAATGTGAAGGTGCTCTCTGTCGGGGTGTTGTTGTTTGATATTATCGGGCGACTTGGGATATTAGCAGTGTATAATTCAGTGGATAGCATTTTATGAATTTTCGAAAGAATGTAAAAGCGCCCGGCAGTTTTGTTGCTTGGTTTAGGAAATGTGTAGTCTGACAGTGTTATCAATTCATCAGCCAAAAGCGCTTTCAGCCGGTCGGTAATTGTCAAAGTGTAGGGTATTATCGGATCGTTATCTAGCTTACGGTAATGTTCTAGGTTGTTCAGTTCTCCGTAAGCCTCGTGCTTGTATTTTCTACTGGTCAAATAATATACTTCCACCCTTATCTGCTTCCCTAATTACAATATAGTTCCGACAATCAAGATTTCAAGTTATACGACTCTCCGATGCAGTTATGTTTTTAGGTCGCTGAGATGATCTTGGATTGGCTTATAATTTATTTACTGATAGTTTAAAAATATATGTCGAGTTCTATGGCTTGTTCTGGTTCGGGAGTCCAAGTGGATTGGGCTCGGTGGTGCCGCCCCAGTGTCTGGTGTGTTGTCTGCGAAAAATTGTCTGGTACGCTTTCGTCGGGAAAATTTTGAAAGGTCTTTGTGAAGCTCGAGTTCACTTAGTGTGTTCTTCGTAAGACTAAAGTTTAGGCCCTTGATGAACACACCTATTTCTTCTTTACTTAATAATATTAAAACGTCTACATGATTCATAAGCAAGCGTCTACAACAGATGTTGTAGATATTTGAAAAACATTGAGGTAAGAAGAAACAGGCCTACTCAGTAGCTGCCTAAGCTTTTGTCTCACGAATAACAGAATAAATTCGAGCTTGACAAGGATCTTTCAGAATGTTCCCGACGAATGCGTATCAGACACCTTTTTGCGGATAACAACACACCAGACAACGCATTAATATACGTTGAGAGTACGTAATAACCACCATGTGTTAGTTGGCACTTCCACGTTTCCAGCACGATTGCGTACCGAGTACGCTTTGCTAGCAGCAGACGCTGCGCTGCTGGCCCCGCTCCTTGCACAAGTCATGCGGGAGGGGGGCAGGGGTGAGAGTAGCCAGCTAATTCTTGCAGGTGCCTGTCGACCATGAGTGGTTATTTCGGTCGCCAATAAATGAGGCCACATGCAAACATGCTTCCCTTTTCTGCCACCAAGCAGACTCTGCAGAGCACAAGCCACGTGGTCTCGTTTTCCTTTTCACAAAGGACTACCATGTGCGCCTTTCTTTTCAATGATAATGGTGTGCGTCCAGACAGGATCAGACAATGTCTGCCGTATGCATTCCAGCCCATTTTTATTCTGCTATGAATGTCCTTACAATCATCACTCCTGCTCCCTTGCCAAACTATTGATCATTATCTTTGTTTTCTGCATACTAATCTTCAACACCACTCTTACGATTTCTTGCTAAGGTCCTCAATTATTTGTTGGAACTCGTCCTGAGGGTTGCTGAACAGGATAAAGTCATCTACAAACCGAAGATTGCTGAGATATTTGCCGCTGATCCTTACTCCTAAGCATTGTTAGGGTTGGCGTCTGGCACTAGGTGCAGAATGGAATTTCATCCGACCATTGTCGTCGAAATGAGGCGTGACTTCTGCTGCGATGGTTGGCGTCCCGCACCACGTGCAGAAAGAACTTTCTCTCCCCCGACCGTCTTCCACCAGGCCTCGTCGAAAAGAAGCGTGACTTCCTAATTCGCCATGACCATTTCGCGTGTCTGCCGTACTGGCGGAAGCCCCAGGCCTCTTGTGTGTGTGTGTGTGTGTGTGTCTGCGTGCGTGCGTGTGTGTGTGTGTGTGTGTGCGCGCGCGCGTGTGCGCGCGAGTTTAGAGAGATCCTTTTTTCAATTCCAGGAGGGGGGACAACCTCCTCCTTACAGCAGACTCGGTATAACTAGAGGAAGGGGGGCCTTCTTTCTGTGCCCGTCACGTTACATCAAAGGAAGCAAGATTCCTCCCTCGATTGCAGAGAGCCTATTTAAGGGGCTCCGAAATGTACTTTTGATCACTTCATTCTCTTCTGATCATCTTTCATCAACCACGCAAGTTTCGCACTAGAAATCGTCTCGCCCTTTCATGGTCGCCATGGTCTACCGAATGCCTGCAGCCCGCCGACAACGCCATGCTACCCAGTAAGTAACGTCGGTCGAGCTTCGATAAGCAGGCGCCGCTTCAACTCGGGAGCAGTACGATACGCCACCCTGGAGTACGCAACAGCATTCACAGTTTATTAGCTTGAATACTTCCTCAAGCACACAGTAAATAGCAGTGGAGAGATTGTGTCTGCTTGTCTGACCCCTCTCCTTATTTGTATAATTCTACTTTTGTTGTGGAAAATTGAGGTAGCTGTGGAATCCCTGTAAATATTTTCCAAGATATTGTCGCGTGGTAGGGACTGTGAAGAAAGCAGCAAAACTGAGAAAGACAAAACTAGCGTTTTACTGGGCGAACTTGTGCCCTCGAAAACAGGCGACCCTCAAAGAACGGCGACAGCGGCGAACACAGCCGGTGATCGTCCAAAATGTAATCAACAGGTCAAGCGCGTCGGCTTTTATACATCAATCGTCGAATTTTGGTACCCGCGCGCCTTCCACAAAGTTCTACATTGTTCGCGTCGCGCACATATGCAATCAGATTCACAAGGTTCGGTCACAGACACTGGATGGAACCATCTATAACATTCCATAAACTTCCGACATGCAAGCGTGCCCTGCGCTGTGCGATAACATTTGTTAAGCAGTGAAACGTATCGTCGGATGACGACAAGTACACGTGTCAATACTTACGTAAGCCTCCTGTACTGCTTGATTACGTAATGCCTATATTACTGTTGGGATCTCTATTGGATAAGATGTTTTTTTTTTCGTAATTTAATAAAGCTACATAGAGACACTGATTGTACTGTGCTGATTTCTCAGTTACCTGAACCTTATCCATGACATGGATGCCTCCCATTGTATAGTATCCCATCCTGAAGTGAGCCTGTTCTTTTGGTTGACTAAATTTCAGTGTTGCCCTTATTCTATACGAAATAATCTTGGTGAATATTGTCACGTGGTAGTGACGGTCAAGGACACAGTAACATAATTGTGAACGGCGAGACATACTTTATTGCGTGAACCTGTGCCCAGAAAGAGGCTACATTCAAAGCTCAACGAAAGCGGCGAAAACAGTATGCGATAGTCGAAAATCTGATCTGCGGGTCGGCTTTTATGTATGAGTCGTGGAAGTTTCCCGAGTAACCGCTGGTGCCCGCGTGTATTCCAGAAAGTATTTTTTTTACAATTCCCGTCGCTCGTACAATCAGATTACGGAAGTTTCGCTAAAACAGACACCGCATAGAACTATCGACAACATTCCAGAAGCTCCCGATACATGTAGGCGCGTCCTGCGCTGAGCGATAACGTTTAACATTTGTTGGCCGGTGAAAAGCGGTCGCCGATGAAAGATAGACAAGTGCACGTGTCAATACCTCATTCTTAAAGAGCGCCGTCCCGACGCTGCAAACACGAAAGCGAACAACAAAAACACCCGCAGAGTAAAGAAACAACAAAATAACAAACTTGGTCAGCGGGCGTAAAAAGTATTAAGACAGACCACGTGGACCACTTCACGTCGTGTGCGGCGCCACTGTGATGGTGAAATGCCATCTGTCACGTCTTCACAGTCCAGTGAGCCAATACGTCTGATGATTTTGTAGGGTCCGACTTGCACGGTAACATGTTTCTCGCTGAGTGCTCATCGGCGTATCGGAGTCAAGGTCCAGACACGGCCGCCGGGCTGCTGTCGGTCCTTCGCCGGTCATGATGCGTAGGCGGGCGAGCTGTCGGGCTTCTTCGGCAGGCTGTAGATAGGTGGCGACGTCGGCATTTTCTTCGTCGGTGACGTGCAGCAGCATGGCATCAAGTGTCGTGTTCGGGTTCCTTGCATAAACCAACCTGAACGGCATGATTTACGTTGTTTCTTGCACTGCCGTATTAAAAGCGAAGATTACATACGGCAGCACGGCATCACACATCATGTCCTCGACGTCGACGTACATTGCTAGCATGTAGGCGAGAGTCGAGTTCAGCCATTCCGCAAGACCATTATTCTGCGGCTGGTAGGCAGTTGTCCTCCTGAGGCTTGTCTGGCTGTATTGCAGAGTGGCTTGGGTGAGCTCTTTCCTCCGTCGCCGTTCCTCTCTCGGTGATGAGGAGTTCTGGGGCACCGTGTCAGGGCAGGATGTTTTCGATGAAGAATTTCGCCACTTCTGCAGTCCTACCTTTCAGCAGAGATTTCGTTTCAGCGAAGTGCGTAATGTAGTCTGTCGTCATGACGGTGCACTTATTTTCGGATGTTGACGTCGGAAAGGGTCCCAACAGCCCTATCCTGGTCTACTGAATTGGTCGGCAAGAAGGCTCGATCGGCTATAGTAATTCCGCTGGCCTTGTGGGTGGTGTTTTGCGTCGCTTAAGGGACGTTTAAATCCGACGTTATCGGCGCGCGGGCGAGCGTCGTTCCCGGTAGTTCACGCTACGTCGGTTGCGCTGCGCCAGCCGAGATGCCATCCCCTGTATACTTCAAGGCGCGCGCCGTCACCTGCTATCTTCAGAGCATGCGCAGAACGTTCGCCAAGTCGCACGCCGTCCGCAAAAGCCGTCTGCGGAGTTGTGTTGGCGCCTTTTTCTACGCGCACAATGCATTGTGGTGCGAGAGTTCCGCCGACTCCGACGCGCGGATGGCTCAGGAGCCATATCGGCCGGGCCCGTCGGGATGCGTCGGAAGCCGCCGGTTACGCTGGTTGCGCCGGTGCGCCCTACTATAGAGGGGTCGTTTTCGCCGACGTGAGGTAGCGTGCGCGCACGCGGGCGTTACGTCGGACTATAAACTGCCCTTTACAGTCACGGCATGTCTTGACGTAGCTGGTGACGTCGGCGGTCAGGCGTGGCCAGTAATACATTTCTTCTGTCCTCGATAGTGTCCGGGAGAATCAGAGGTGCCCAGCAGTCAGATCGTCATGCAGGGCGTGCAGTACCTCTGGACGCAGTGCGGAGGGGTACAACAAGAAGGTAGTTGGCGCGGACGGGTGAGAAGTTCTTCTTTATCAGCAGGTTGTTTCGCAGTGGAAACGAAGGCAATCATCGCCTAAATACCGTAGAGACAATGTCGGTGTTGTCTTATTCGACGAGGCTTGTTTGCTCAGTGGCTATGGTGTTAGGCTGCTGAGCACAAGGTCGCGGGATCGAATCCCGGCCACGGCGGCCGCATTTAGATGGGGGCAAAATGCGAAAACACCCGTGTACTTAGATTTAGGTGCACGTTAAAGAACCCCAGGTGGTCGAAATTTCCGGAGTCCTACACTACGGCGTGCCTCAAAATAAGAAAGTGGTTTCGGCACGTAAAACCCCATAATTTTTTTTATTCAACGAGGCTTTTTAGCTCCGGGTCTGCTCGTTGCATTGAGGGGAGCCATCCGCGCTTATTATGCCAAGGAAGGCATCGTGGGGGCGCGTGGTAACCAGTCGGCATCAGATGGCTTCCTTCCCGACTCGTAGAAGAGGGTGATTTCAAATTCCTGCAGTCTAAGACTCCATGATGTAAGGCGTCCTGGTAGGTCCTTTAGATTTGCCATCCAACACAAGGCATGTTGGTCACTTACGACTTTTAGGACCTGCCATAAAGTAGGGGTGGAATTTTGTGGTAGCCCAAATGGTGGCAAGGCATGCTTTTTCCATCGTTTAATAATTGGCTTCCGCTTTCGACAGCGACCTGGCTAGCATAAGGAATGACCCTGTCAAATCGTGCTTTGAATTGGAATGGGACCGTGCCGACGCCTCAGCTACTTGCTTCGGTGTGGATTGCGGTTTCAACGCCTTCGTTGAAGTGGGGGCACTGGTGGTGATTGCAGACTTTAATTAGGCTCTTGGAAGGCTTCTGCTTGCGGCACTTGTTACTTTAAATGGACGTCCAATTTCGTAAGAAAAGCTAATGGCTCGGCGACATGCGAACAGTTCTTGACGAAGCGCCTGTAGTAGGTACACAACCCAAGGAATCTGTGCTTTCCCTTCTTTTCGGTGGGCAGTTAGAAGTTAGTGATCGCAGATGTCTTCTGTGAATCAGGGCGCACTCAAGATTTGCTGATGGCGTGCGCCAACATCAGCAGCTTGTCGTAAGCGAAGCTGCACTATTCCGGCTTCAGATTGAGCGTTGATGACTTGATGGCTTCTAGTAGGGTCCCAAGCGGCCTAAGGTGATCGTCGAAATTTCCGCCAAAGACGACGACGTCATCTAAGTAGATGAGAAAGGTCTCCTCACTCCAACCAGGCTGACACCGTGTCAATCACGCGCTGGAACATTGTAGGCGCCGAGCACAGCTCGAATGACATGACCTTAAGGTCACAGAGGCCGTCCGGCGTAATGAAGGTCGTCTTTTCGAGATCCCTCTCGTCGACTTCTTTTTGCCAGTAGCCAGTCTTGAGATCCATCGACGAAATGTTTTTAACAGCGCAGAGCCGATCCACTTCCTCGTCTATCATTGCAGGTGGTATACGTCCTTCTTCGTGATCTTGTTCAGTCGACGATAATCAACGCAGAAGTATAGGGTTCCGTCCTTCATCACCAAGACTACAGGAGATGCCCGCGGGTTTTTCGGTGGCCTGAAGATGTCGCGGAGCATTTCATCAACCTGTCGCCTTCTAGCTTCACGTTCTTACGCCGAAACACGGTAAGGGTTCGGGCGGAGTGGTCGAGCGCATTCTTCGATTGGTTCTTATGCGATCCTTTGCAACAGGTGTTTGTCGAATCCATGATGACGTCGAAAAGTAGCTTTTGTGTTGTCTGAAGAGACGAATGAGCTGTTGCTGCTTACTCATGGGAAGACTTGGATTTATGTCGAAGTCTGGTTAGGGAATTACGGTCGTTCAGCTAGATACCGCATCGTGCGACAGGACAAATGCATTTTTGGTTTCAATAATTTCCTCGATGTACGCGATCATCGTGCCCTTCTTGATGTGCTTGTACTCTTGCTGAATTTAGTCAGCACTACTTTCGCTTTCCTGCCGCACAATCGTTCTTTCGACGCAAATTTCACGGTCGACCAGTACACGTAGGTCGCCCTCGATGATGCCGACTACGGCTGCTGGTGTTTCGTTGCCGACGAAAATGAAAATAGTGGAGCGAGGGGGGATAATGACTTGTTTGTTCTTCGAGCACGCTCAAGGCACGATGACAGCCAGTGTTCTCCGGCGGTATGGCTTGATCTCCGGATAGTGTTATCGACTTTGACATCAATCCGAAGATTACTCCGTGTTAGTTTAGGTAGTTCAGTGCGACAATCATGTCGCGTGAACACTGTTGCGGAATAAGGAAGGTGGCAGGGTGCATTCCGTTATTTATGGTAATTCTTGCCGTGCAGATTCCAGTCAGCGTTATCAGGTGTCCTAAAGCTGTGCGAATTTGGGGGCCTTGCCATGCAGTTCTAGCTTTTAACTGGGTGGCGAATGGTCCACTCATGATGGAGTAGTCGGCTCTTGTTTCCATTAAAGCGGTGACTGTGTAGCCGTCGAGAAATACTCGTCGTCGTCGCCGTATTGTCTTTGCCAGTTCCACGTAGAGCAACCGCACCTCCATCGGTTGTTTTCATTTTCCGGATGTAGGCTGACGCACTGGCCTCGGGATAGGCCAGTGTATGGTCAGCGCTGCGGCGATAAATAGCGGCCTTGTGACAGCGAACGGGACGGTTGTCTGGTGCTCCACTGAGTCGCGGCTAGGTAGTCGGTAATACCACGAGGGCGTTCAGCTTGCTGTGGGCACTGTGGGCAATGTGCATTGACGGCAAACTCTCGAAGTTCCAAGTCACTGTATTGGCATCGGCGGTAAAGATGGCCGGTTTTTCAGCAGTGATAGCACAGCGGGCGGTGGTCGGAGGCGCGGCAAATGTCCATCTTCCTCGGGCGGCGGATGAGGATGGCGTTACAGGGCCCTAGCGCGGTTACAGGGCCCTGGCGAGGGGGACCGCGAGAGCGAGTGACGGCGTTGTAGGTCATCGCTTCTGGCTGGGGTTGCTTCAAGTCGGTGCTTCTGGTACTTCCAGTGACCGCTGAATTTCCTCTCGGACAACGCGTGCTTGGTGATGACATTTTATTTTATTTATTTATATTATTTATTTACAGATACTGCTGTCTCAATACATGAGACATAGCAGGAGTGGATACATCAGAGATTCGATCAACACAACATACAATGAACTTGAAACGTAATTACAAAATATGGTTAGACAACTCTTCACAAACTCACAAACTCTTCACAAACTCTTCATTAGATTTTTCCCGCAAGGAACCAGCTAGGTTGTTCCAAATTTCAACAGTGCTTGGAAAAAACGAATATTTAAAACAATTTACGAAAGACTGGAAAGGAACAATATTAAGTGGGTGTGAACGGCGCGTGGCACGCCCAGTGGGATGACTGAAGGAAATCGGGGCATCAATGCAACTTTGGCCGTGTACAATCTTGTGTAGCAAAGTGATACGTTCAAGTGTGCGTCGATGAGCCAAGGGTTCTATTGATAATGCGCATGCGTGAGAAGAGGGAGAAAAGTTGTGGTCATATCGGCTAAAAATGAACCGTATTGCTTTCTTTTGTATAGCTTCAAGCTTACTAATGTCAAGTGCAGTGTATGGTGCCCAAACCACTGAGGCGTACTCTAGTAATGGTCTGACGAGGCATTTATAAGCTGTTAATTTGCAGTCCTTAGTTGAGAATTTGAGGGTTCGCTTTAAATATCCCAGTTTCCTAAGTGCCCTAGCGCAAATTGTTTCAATATGAAGCTGCCATTTTAAGTTTTGAGTGAAGGTAACTCCAAGATATTTGAAGGTATTCACAAAATTTAGGTAGTGCCCATTACAGCTATAACTGAAATTGAACGGGTGCTTTTTATTAGTGAAAGTCATTTGTACAGTTTTTTGGTAATTAATACTCATTTGCCACGCATTGCTCCAACCACAAAATGACGAAAATACATTGTTGAGAACCTCTTGATCTCGTCTGTTTGTTACTGTGGTATAGAGCACGCAGTCGTCGGCGTACAATCGCAGTTTCACTGGTGTGTCCCTAATGACCTGTGTGACATCGTTAATATAAATAATGAACAGCAGGGGCCCAAGGACTGAGCCCTGTGGCACCCCGGAAGTGACTGTGGCCGACGATGACTGCGCGTGATTAAAAGTAACATACTGAGATCTTAAATGTAGCCAATCAGCTATCCAGCCAAGTATTTTATCATCGTTAATAATTTTACTGAGCCTAAAAAGAAGTTGTCTGTGGCACACCATATCAAACGCTTTGCTATAATCTATGAATATGGCATCAACCTGACCTCGATTATTTAGAGCCGAAGCGATGTCATGAGTGAATTCAATGAGTTGAGTAGTTGTAGAAAAACCAGAGCGGAAACCGTGTTGATTCTGCGACAATATATTATTAGTAGTTAAATACTGAAGGATATGTTTGTGAATTATGTGCTCTAAGAGTTTGCAACAAGTGCTTGTTAACGAGATAGGCCTGTAGTTGGAAATTAGCTGCTTATTACCCGATTTGAACACAGGAATTACGTTGGCGATTTTCCAAATGGCCGGTACAGTACAAGTCTCTAATGACTTACAAAAAATTATGGTTAGGTAATGAGCATTCCATTCTGCATAGCGCTTCAAAAACATGTTTGGTATACCATCCGGTCCGGCACCCTTAGTGACGTCGATGTTCAAGAGAAGGTTATAAATACCGGTATAGCTCATTTCAATTACTGGAAACGGAGGCATTTCCTGGATAATACCAATGTCGGGGGTGGTACCATTGTCATCTCCAAACACAGATTTGAAATAGCCATTAAACGCCTCCGAGATTGTCGAAGGGTCCGAACAGGACACATCATTTATTACGAAGGATGACGGGCAGGAGGTAGCAGGGTTGATGGTTTTCCAAACCTTAAGTGGGTTATTTTTCATAAAAGAGGATAATGTGGTATTGAAATAGAACCTTCTAGCCTCACTCATTTTGGATTTTAGTTCAGATTTAAGTAATTTATTTAGGGACTCCCCGTCATTATTTTGTGCATTACGTCGTTTTCGCAGTCGCTGAATGCGACGTTTGAGTTGTATAATTGGTCTGGTATACCACGGGTGTGTAGCATGCCGTTTTATACTCTTTTGAGGAACAAATTGCGCTATACACTCATTAGCTATACCATAAAATTGGTTAGTCAACATATCAACACTGTAGTGTTCACTACAAGACACAAAATCATCAAAACATGATGCAAGTTTAGCAATAATAGAAGTGTCGTCAGCACGCTCAAAATTCAGGACAGTTTTAAACGTTGGTCGTACTCGTACACAAGCAACATTTAGGCGAACAATAACAGCCTTATGGTCGGAAATTCCGTCAACAACATGGCACTGATATCCATTCTTTACCAGGTCATCATTGACAAAAACAAGATCTAAGACAGCATCTTCGCGCGTTGTATCGACAACCAGCTGCGATAGATCGAAAGCTACTGACATGTCGATTAACGAATCACAAATTATCCTATCACGGCCAGTTGATGATAACGAATGCCAATCTATAGCGGGTGCGTTAAAGTCACCGGTTAGTACCAGTTTAGAACAGTTAAGCTTATGTCGGACAATATAATCACTGATAGCCGAAAAAATGTCAGGGGCGGAATTTGGCGGACGGTAGAGAGCACCGATAACAATAGCGAGACCATCAATTTTTAATTTACACCATATTGATTCAACATCTGGAAGTTGAGGTAGTAAAGAGAATTCAATACCACTCTTAATAAAAAGTGCTACTCCGCCACCACGGCCAGAAGGCCTGTCTTTTCTCAGAACCGTGTAACTAGGAGGCAAGAACTCATGGTCAAGGATGGATTCGTTTAGCCAAGTCTCAGTCACACATATAATTGATGGAGTATGACATTCTATTAGCCAGTTAAAGTTTTCAATTTTGTTAATGAGGCTACGTGCATATAAATTCAAAAGCGTGAAGCATTGCTCTCGGAACTGTCAATCGTTGTCTATAGCGGTCAAGCGACGGCTTTCTCTAACGATAACTTTTTGCTCTCATCCCAAGAGTACCGAACGTTGTCCACCAACAGATGATCATAGTGCAATCGGGCTTTTTGCGCATTTTTCCTTATGTCAGCGGAATTCTGCCAGAGCTCCCTCCGCACCTGCCTCACGCGAACAGAGAAGTCTTCATTTATAAATATGTTTGTGCCCTTCAACTTTTTCGCGTTTCTTAATATAGCAACCTTAGTTCTAAAATCCAACAACTTAATAATTACAGGTCTTGGATTATTGCTCTTTCGCATTCCCACCCTATGACAGCGTTCGATATCGCTGCAGTTAATTTCTAGTTTCGATGTAATCAGTTCAGTTACCGCTTTCAGCAACTCCTCTGAAGATTCGCGGAAGCTTTCAGGAAGACCGAATATAAGCAAGTTATTTCTGCGGGACCTGTTTTCTAAATCGTCGTTTTCGCGATTTAATTTATTAACAATCACTCGAAGGTCAGTTACAGCCTTTTCAAGCTCAGATACCCGCGATGCAACTTCAGCAATTGGTGCAATAGACTGCTCTATACCAGCTAACCGCTCTTCGAAGGAACCAACCCTAGAGGAAAGAGCCGCTAGTTCTTGGCTAATTTTTGTTTGTCCCGAGAGTAATTCGAGCAACATTTTTTCAATATCGGGGCCAGGGTTAGTTTCCACGTCACCGCACAATAGTAACAGCATTTTTAAGGAATTTATGAGCGAAAGAAACACATTTATGAGGACTGCAGGGGGGTCCGGCAGCAGCAATAGAAAACGATTGTCACTTCTATAGCTCTTGAAATTGTACTTCAAGCTTACCTGCAAGGCAGAACATAAGATTTTGAAGCGAGTGCATTCCATGCTGCCGCCGGACCCACTGAAGAGTAGCACACGATGCGACGCTTTTATAGGCTCCAGTGTGTTCGTAGTTGTCCTGGTACCGCGCCACGCGCAGTTCGACCACGCATTGACAGTCCCGCAAATATGGTGGAAATCAGGCTTCTTCGCAGTATCCCTGCAAGCATCTTCACCGCACGAGGCATTGACAAAGCATCTGCTGACCGGCAAAGAAGGTAGGCTATCCAGATGGCTTGAACAGGACGGGCCGTCCTGAACGTAGAAGATTCCGGTGCATGCAGCAATCTGCAAGGCAGAACATAAGATTTTGAAGCGAGTGCATTCCATGCTCCCGCCGGGCCCACATCTTTATACAATAGAAAATTCAGGTAGATGTACTTGTCAGACATTGTTTAAGCGGACATATTTGGCTTGCCCATTTTAAGAGAAACACACAACATGAATAGTGAAAATGAACACGATTTAACTACAGTTCTGAAGAGTTTCAGTACCCGTCTTGGGGAGACGATGAGATGCACACTTGCACACACAGATCACACATGAAAAACAGTTTGCAGAGTACAGAAAGTAGGCAGTGCGAACATCTGTTCGCCCCTTGGGACAGCACTGATGGGTGGCTGATTCGCCCTGAGCCTGACTTGAGACAGCTCTGTGGCGGTCATCGACTGAAGATTGTGCGTATAAAGCACTTTACACTCCAAGAAGTTGGGATAGTCCCCCTGTGAGAATGCTTAAGACCTATGTAATGTCCAAAAACTTTTTTGGCATGAAAGACAAATTCGTATGACGGTCAGTACCATAGTGATAATGTGCGTACTGCAGGTTTACGCTAGTAGAAACGTAAGGTATCCCCTATACCAGGAGTAACTGGAAGGAAAGGCTGGAAACCATCATCACCAAGGGATGGGTAGTCACTGGAGTGACTATTTTCAGTAAAGTTTAAAAAAAAATCCTGCTGTGCCGGGCATTTCACGTGTTTGCATGCATTCCAAAGTTTGTCATTTTCAAGCGTCAAAGTATTGCGACCGGTAACTCTTAATAGGGCTCGAGCATTTAGGACCGGACTTTCTGGAGTTACGTACTCGGACGTGATCTCCTGGACGAAATCGAGGGCATTTTGTTGCGCGACGACGGCCCACGTACGTCTTAACATTTTGGTGTAAGAGCCGAATTCGCATAAAACAAGTTCCTTAATAGTCTGGAAGATATATTGAGTATCGTGATCTCAGACAAACTGTTGTCCTTGCTTTAGCAATTTTCTAAGCCCTTCTGCCAATTCAGCGTACTGCGGGATCAGTTTAGCGTAGTATCGCGTGAGCCCAAGAAATGAATGCACAGACTGATTGACAGTTCGCAGCGGTGCATCAACAGTTGACTTCACTTTGTTTGCCAGCGGCGAAATGCCGCTTGCACTGAACCTATGTCCAAGAAAAGTGAGCTCTGGGACACTGTATACACACTTCGCATTTAGCTCCATGCCAGCAGTTGAGATTCTGGAAAGCGCAGTTTGTAGATTTTTATCATGCTCAGCTAGTGTAGGGCCCCAAATCAAAACATCACTTAGGCAGCGGAAGGTACCTGGACAGTGTTTTATAACAGACGACATGATCTGCTGGAAAGCGGATGCCACAGATGCCAATCGAAAGCACACACGCTTGAAGCGATAGAGGCCGTCATGAGTGATGAAAGTAGTAAGCTCACAGCTTTTCTCGGACAATAAAGCCTGACGATAAGTGGAGTGCAATTCCAACTTACTTAAGATAGTAGCACCAACGAGTCAACGCAACAGTTCGTCAGCGCTCGGTAGTGCAAAGGCATAGATGATGATAGCCCTTGGGTTCTCTAAGATTGACGCAAAGTCGAATGGAATTGCCCTTCTTCCGAACGACGACGAGCGGAGAGATCCGCTCCGACGTTGTGACTCGTTCGATGATATCAGCTGATTCCAGCCGTTGCAGCTCGGCGGAGACTTGCTCACGGAGAACCAGATGTAGAGGACGCAGTTTCGCTGAGGCTGGTTCGCTGAAGCTTGGAGACGAACATCGAGGATGAAACCTTTTACAAGTCCCAATTGTCCTGAATGGCTGACGTCTGTTGGAGCGTTGTGTGGAAGAAACGGAAGCTGAACGCTTGGGTCAGCTGGACATGTGAGCGAAGACTCTTGAACGTCAATGCCCAAAGCTTGTATTGTAAGCACAGACGGAACTGCAGTGGCTGATTCTGTATCAGCGGTAGCGGAAACAAGCAGCGTTGAAGCAGGGGACTGTCGATGCGTTCGGTTCCTCGAACGGCAAACTGAAGCGTAATGTCCCACTTTTTCGCACGCACAGCAGGAAACGTGCTTGGCCGGACAGCCTGGATCGGATGCGATGTGGTGAGGTGAACCACATCGGTAGCAATGAACTGCGATGTCTAAACTGGTTTCGTGGAGTTCGGGCCGGGAGCCATGTTGGCCGGACTACCCAAGTTGCGACTTTCTGCCACGCCGTAGAAAGCCATCTTGAAGCCACCGGGTAGAAGGAGAAGGGTGGCGGGAACTACCATCTTGCGCGCCCTGGTGAGGAAGGTGAAGGCTCTCGACGCCATCTTGGCGTTCGTCGAGACGCGCTGAACAGACGAGCTGTTCAAGACTTGAAGTTCCTTCTCAACTTGCTGTGCGCGTCGTCCGATTTCCTTTCTTGAGCGTGAGGGACGATCCTTCGTAGAGTAACCTTTCTCGTCGTCTTGCTGATGTGACGCCTTGCAGGATTTGGTCGCGAAAAGACTCGTCGCGCCAAGAGCCGAACGCACAAGCAGGCGATTACCTTTGTAAGGCAGTGACGAAGTCCTGAAAGGTTTCACCAGGTTGTTGCTTTCTGTCCCTGAAGATAATACGGCGTTTAAGGGGTTTAAGGGTATAATTAAGGGGTTTTAGGTGCGAAAACTACTTTCTGGTTATGAGGCACACCGTAGTGGGCGACTCCACAAATTTTGACAACCTGGGGTTCTTTAACGTGCACTTGAATCTAAGTACACCAGTGTTTTCGCATTTCGCCCCCATCGAGATGCGGCCGCCATGGCTGCTTTCTTCGTAATGCAGGTCGAAGATGCGAAGAATGTCTTCGAACGTTGTAGCTGTGACGTCCGTTTGCGACGCGCGGTCGTAGTAGAGACGCTGCCACTCGAAGCCTAAGTAATTGAGTAAAATGGCTTTCTTCCTCTCGTCCTGTAGTGCCTCGCCTCCGGTTGCCTCGAGAAACTTGCAAAAGTAATGTTTCCTGGGGAGCCACGGTACCGCAGGAATACCGGATAGCACCAGGGAAGGCAGCGTGGGGTGTATGAATGCCATGATGGGCACCGAGAACAAAGGAGAGAAAGGTGCAGTTGATGCAGGAGTCATAGTTGCGGCGTCTTGCATGCCGGAAGCAGGATAGCAGCAGAATTAGAACAGCAAGGGCACGTAGGAAGCAGAGTAAACAGTTTACCTCGTCACAAGTTTGTAGTAACTTTGACAGGGCGACCGCATGGAAGGACCTAGGGCATGAGGCCTAAACAGCCGGGGTGCGCAGCGCCGCAAAGAAGAGCCGGATTGCTCAAGTCGGCGACCAGACAAAGGATCCCTTTATTCCAGCGAGGAGAAACGCAGAAGTTGTACTTACAGCGTTTGGCGCCGAGTGGTGCCCTGACGTAAATGATTCTAAACAGAAACTGGAAGCTGACAGAGGATATTATATACAGGAGATGAATTAACTTGGAACTGGGATGCTAAGAACATGTGCACCGGAGTTCTTCTCGCACAACTGCCCTTAAGTCTCCCGCAAATCATTAACGCACAGTGCTTGGAGGTCTGCTTTGTCTGGCTTCGAGCGGCAGTTGTACTGCCTAGTGTGCATTTCGAGCGTTTTAATCGTCGTCGCTACTGTCGAAAGCTCAGCTATGGTCTTCGGTGGGTTGCGGATCAGCCCAGCGAAAAGCTCTTGCTTCATACCACGCTTCAGGAAGCGAACTTTCTTTTCCTCAGACATGCGCGAGGTGGCGGAACAGGTGGGTAACCTCTACCTTGTAGATCGCAATGCTCTCGTTTGGGAGCTGTGCACGGTATAGCCATATCGCATCAGCCCTTTCTTTGGGGATGACACTCATGAAGGTGTTCGAGAAGCTGCTGCGGAAAGTTTGACGTCGTCAGGGTGAACTCGTGGTTCCCGAACCACGCCCTTGCGGCATCTTCCAAATAGAAGTAAACATGCCGAAGCGTGTCATTATAGTTCCAGTCATTGAACGTACCGACTGTTTCATATGTTTCCAGGCAGCTTTCTGGGTCTTCAAGTGACGATCCGCAGTAGGTCGGTGGTTCTCTGAGCTGCTGCAACACGATCGGTTTAGGTGGAACTGAAGCTGTCATTGTAGCCGCTGTCGTGGCCATGCACTTCCTGGTCTTCTCAGACAGAAGTACATGCTCCGGGGGCAGGTGTTGTAGCCTGCTGCTTGCTTGATGGTACGGGATAACGGCCTTGTTGTCGTCGCCATTGGCACTTGGATCACGGATTGTCGGGGGGTGTCGGACGCAAAGCACCTCGACCAGATTCCGGCGATCACCGCCTGCGTTCGCCGCTATCATTGTGCTTTGATGTAGCCTACTTTTGTAGGCACCGTTCGCCCAATAAAAGTTAGTTTCGTCATTCACCGTTTTGCAACTTTCTTCACCCTTACTAGCACGTGATATCTCAAACCGTGACGCCACTACATGACATCTCAAAATACACCGTGTCAATATTTTATGCTATACTGGAAGTAGGCTAAAAGGCTTATAATGGTTTAATTCTTTAACGTCTCTCTTTTTGTGGATTAGTTGGCATTATTCCAGTTCTTTGCGACCCTTGTAGTCACGATACATTTCGCCTGAAGAACCACCACCTTCTAATGCATGAGGTCTCCTGCATTTTTCATTAACTTAGGTGTTATTTCATCTTCTGCCGTTTTCCCGTTTCATGTCTTGCAAGGCCCTTGTAATTTCAATGCTATATATAGAAGGAGCCACTGTAAACTGTTCATTACTACCTTGAATGGAGGTATCGCGGCTGCTCTGCGTACTGTAGAGGTCAGAATAGAATTGCTCATCTTTTTTTGTTATATCATCGAAATTGCTGATGATATTAACCTGTGTATCTTTCAGTGCATACATTCTAGCTTGTCCTATGCGAACATTTCTCCTCCCTGATTTTATACTGCGTCATTTTTTACGGTTTCCTCAGTCTTTCTTACGTTAAAATCTCAAATATCCCTTATTTTCTGTTTTCTAGTGAGTTTTGAGAGTTCTGCAAATTCTATCTCATCTCTTGAGCTGTACACTTTCATTCTTTGTCGTCTCTTTATCAGGTCCTTCGCTGCTTCGCGGAGCTTACTTAGTTCTTGCCTTGGTGCCTTACCTCCCACTTCAATCACTGCTTCTAATATCAGCCTAGTTACGGTTTCGACGAGTCTCGGTCAGCTAGGTGCACTCGCTGATAGCATATGCGACTGTTCGTCTGCGGCAAAGCTACCTATAGCCGCTGCGAGACTTCCAGAGCCAGGAAATCAACTCTCGTGCCTGGAGAAAGCAGCCAACCGCCCTACCAGTGTACTGGAGAAACTGTCAATGAGTGGCCACACTGGCGACGAACTTCGACGCAACCATTCCCGTTCACATACTGGCAGTGCGCCTAGAGACTTGCCACGGCAGTTGTGCTAGTACCATTGTCGCTTTCGCGAACAAGCAAGTAGCTGCACTCAGCCCTGTTCGTGGACGGAAAACGCGTCGACCTAACGGTGGTATGCGACATCGGCCCTCGAGCAAGCCGCCTATTCTTCGCATTCGGCCGAATCACCGGCACCCGCCTCGTCGTCGACACGGTAGTCGAGCTGTCTATCGTTTCCCCCACGGCCGCAGATCGCTTACGAGGCAAGTGCACACGCACGATGGATGGAGTGAACAACACAGGTGTCACGTAGTATTAGCGCAGGTCAATAAAGCTAGACATCGGACTCCTCGCTTGCATAGATGAGTGGGTGTTTGGGGCCGCCGACGTTAGCTTTGCCATACTGGGAGTGGACTTCATCAGCCATTTCAATCTAGATGTGAGTGTTCGTGATCGGTGCCGAAAAAATAACGTCACATCCCTCGATCGATGTACTTGGCCAGCAGTTCTACCTCGACTGGCATCCGTACGTTTTGGTCGGTCTCAACGCACACAAGCTTAATATCACAAGCTGAATACCCGTAACTAAAAAAGCGCCGAAACGATGCACGCCCGTGAAACACAAGGTTACGCATGATATCACCACCACCGTCCCACCTTTCACCACCCCCCACAGAGGCTCGCGGGACAAGGTTGGAAGACGCCCGCCGTCAATTCGAACACATGCTTTCAGCTCGGCGGCATTCGTCCTATTTCCAGCAATAGCTCTTCGTCTCTCCATCCGGTTCTAAAGCAGAACAGTGGTGAGTGGTGGCCTTGTGGTGATTAGCGAGCTTTGAATGCCGTCATGACTTCGCATCAATATCTCCTTTCCTGCATACATGACTTCGGCGCCCATCTCGCAGCAACCAAAATGTACACCAAGATCGAGTTCATGAGCGCATACCACCAAATTCTTGTCGAACCCACCGACCCTGCGAAGTCCGCAGTCCTTATCCATTTGGCCTATTTGAATTTTTTCGTATGCCTTACGGTCTGAGGGATGCGGCGCAAACTTTTCAAAGGTTCATGGATTATGTTACGCGCGGACTGCAGTTCATTTTCTTGTACCTTGACGACATTCTTGTTGCAAGTAGAGGAGACTAAGAGCGCACAGAGCAATTGCGCCTTCTGTCTGAGTGACTGAATGAACACAGCCTTGTCCTAAAGCCCCAGAAATGCATTTTTGGGGTTGAAGCCATGGATTTTCTGGGCCATCGCATTTGACACGAGCACCTTAAGCCATTAGAATCACGAGTGCGGGAAATCGAGAACTTCCCCTCTCCAACCGGCTTCTGAAAGTTCTTCAGCCGCTTACCGACTTTGCTGCGCCGCGACTCCACAAAAAAACGCCCACCAGCCACTTGTCCTCGGAGCACGAACATTTCTTCCGACAAGTGAAAACGCGGTTGGCGACTGCAGTGTTGCTGGTTCATCCGTTGCACGACTCGCCAACTCGCATTCTGGTAGATGCTTCGACAACCTCATTAGATGCAGTGCTGCAGTAGCACGATGACGCAGACTAGAGGCCGCTGGGCTTTTTCTCGAAGCCCATCAAGCCTACAGAAGCTCGCTACGGCACCTTCGAGATGCAGATGTTGGCCATCTATAGCACCGCAAAGCATTTCCGTTTCTTTCTTCTTGAAGGCTGTTGCTTTTATATTCTGACCGAGCACAAGCCATTAGTCATCGTTTTCAAGAACATTTGCTCCCACTCACAATGTGAGCTTTGGCAAGTTTCCTTTATCTCCGAGTTTTCTACAGACACTCACAACATCTCGTGGAACAAAAATCAGGAAGCTGACGGATTGTCGCAGGTCCGCCCTGTGCAGGCTGGCCCTGTAGATTTCTAAACTCTAACCTCCGCCCAGCAAAACGACTTCGAGCAGCGCCAACTGCGGGAAAAATGCTCGTCGCTCAAGTTTGCGGAGGTGTCGCTTTGCTACACAACAATGTCGGTCACGGGCGACACATCGCAGGCAGCTCCTTGTCCGTTCGTGCTCCATCACTTTTGGCGGCCAACATTCAATTCACTGCACGGGCTAAACCCTCCCGGCAACAAAGCGACATTCAGAGCACTTCCTCTGGCCGGGGATCAATTGATGTTCGAAGCTAGGCAAGAAGCTGTCGAGCCTGTCAAGCCGTGAAAGTAACCCGGTGCACCCGTTCAATGGTGCAGCCGTTTTGATCCCGTGTATTTAGACTTTAGGTTACAGTTAAATTATCATGTGTGTCGACCGGTACTCAAAGTGGCACGAGGCGATGCCTCTACAAGACATTCACGGTCGAAACAGTGGCGGAAGTATTTGTTGCTACGTTGGTGTCACGATGCAGTTTAAAAAGACAACAGGAATTCCTTTCGAAACTACAGAAATTTCTGTTGTACGACCGAAGTTCCTGACGTTTCTGTAGTTGCGACAGGCATTTCTGACGTTACGACAAAAATTCTGATGTCGCAACAGAAACATTCTGTGCAAAGACCAAGAGTTCTCAGGTCGCAACAGAAAAATTCTGTCGTGAGAACAAGAGTTCCGAAGTCGTGACAGCAGCTTTTTATCGTGACAGCGATTGTGACATTACGACAGAAATTCCGTCGTCGCAACAGAAAGATTCTGTCGCGACGACGAAGAGTTCTGAAGTCGCGACAGAACAAGAGTTTATGAAGTCGCATCAACAACTTTCTATCACGACAGCGATCCTGACATCGCAATAGGAACTATCTGTCGGGACTACACATTTTCTGTCGTGGCGTTAGAAATGTGCCGCTTTCTGTCGCAGTGACTTAAGTTCTGACGCTGCGACAGAAGCGTTATCCGTCGCGACGCTTTAAAATTGTATGTGAGTTTCGCATCGGTGATGTACACGGGACATTTCTCTTGAGCGATATTCAATTGTGCTTTTCTGAAGGCGTCAATGCTGATAGCACCGACACCGGCATTAAAGACGACGTCGTATATTGTTATAATTGTGCCGTGATGACGGGGCACCAGCAACGCCCTACCAGCCTCCTCAAAATCGGCCGGTGATCAAAATCATAATATCTGCGGGAATGGCTGCGTATACGTTTTGTTTGATTTGGTAAGCTGTGGCACACAGGCCTGTGCACTTACATGTGCCGTTACACTGACACATTAGTTAAATTCCCAGAAATCTTGCATAAGCTTTTCCCAAGCGAAAAAGAAGTGTTAGGTTGTTGCACAAATTTGGGTGAAAAGCTGTCTCACTCGGGTCTCATTAATCTGGTACAGCGCTGCGGTGAGAAGCCAGTATGCTGTCAGAACGAACACTCATCCACGAATGTTTATGTAGCTATTTTGCATTGAGCGCACGAATTAATGCGCACTCAAAAGTGTAAATAGCAAGAGACAACCGCCGAAATTAGCATTAAGAATCTTAACAGCGTCCCCGGTCACCGTAGTCTATTTCTAAATTTCATATTTATTATGGATATTGTAGAGCAAACTCAATGTTCTAGAACTCCACGATGTACCTGTCGATGGTAACAACACTTCTGCTCTTATAGAGATGCGGCAGCTGACGCGGTGGAGTGAACGCGCATCTTGGCTCTTAAAACGCTAATGTAAACATCAGCGAAGACAGAGATTCTCACTGTTGACATTGCTTTATACTCTGTCGTGATGCATTTCATTTTTGGGACATCATACAAAGAACTATCAAAAAAGACTTTCCTCTCACATATCATGGTATCCGGTTCCTTTCTTTCGAAAAGACAGCCAATACACCATAACGTGTGTTTATGTTATTTGGACTTTATTCATTATGGAAAAGTCGAATGATCGACAGACATGCCAAGCCACCTCGCTCGACAAGGTCTATCTTCGGAGAGGAGACTGCTCAAGTACGTAGTGTGCGGGCTACATATGATCCCGTACATGAATGAATTTCGCGTCTGGACGCTTATGTTTGTTTGGCAGAATTTCGAAATGTCATTGGACGGCATACTGCGTGTGAACTTGTTTCTCATGTATGTTCATATGTAATGTAACTGCATTGGTTTGACACTATCGATTATTCTATGTATTAAAGAAGAATATCGGCGTACTGAGGATACTGAGGTGCCAAGTTCGAATGCCCAGTGGAGAAGTTTTTTTATATGTTTCTCTTTTGTACAGACAAATTGACATAGCCTTAATGAGCTCTTTTTGAATATTTAATTAGATGTTGATCGAGAACTACCCAACTTTCGACTACAGGAGGTCACACTACCGACAACAGAACGACAGAAACAACGTCCCAAAATAAGACAGACTGAAATTTTCTACAGTGTTTTTCAAGTGGGGATACGGTTGTCTTTTCGCATAGCTACTGACCGAGGCCGACAATTGCGAAGGTCGCTTTTTTCTGACCTACTTTACATGCGCCTTCCTAATACCAATGCATAGCACCACACAGAGCCACGTTACGGTCAACCGTCTCCACCGACAACGAAAGGCGTCATTGTCCGCCACGCTCGACAGGAGCATTGGGTGGAAAGGCTACCCTTAGTAATACTGTGCATGCGAACAACAATCAATAATGACAACGGCGTCAGCGCAGCCGAGATGCTCGGTAGGTCAGTAATCCACATTCTACGCCAGTTTTTCGGCACCCAGCAAGGCAGTCCGTCAGCGGCCATGCAGAACTTGGAGAGGATGCATTCCTGGCTCGACTAGCTTCCACTTACACCATCAAGTATCATCCACGGGCAGCATGTTTTTAGTTTCCCTACAATGGACACAACCACGCACGTCTTTCTCCCACGCTACTCTATCAGGGCACCATTGACTACTTCCTATGAAGGCGCTTTTTGTGTTGTTTCACGTCCAGAGAAAACCTTGAAGCTTGACGTTAGGGGCAAAGAAGATACAGCATCGTGCGATCGCGTTAACCCAGCCTATCTTGAACATTACCTCTTCATTTCTTACGCCATTCAGCAGGGCCTGACTAAGAAAATTGGTGGTCCTGGGCTAATGCACATGCAGGCCCCCTTTCCCTAGACTGCACCCTCCCCCCCTGTCGCCGGCTATGGTACTGGAAATGTCATGTTTCATTTTAATTTCACCAAATTAAAAAAAGGAATTCCGATCAACTGGATTATTATTATTATTATTATTATTATTATTATTATTATTATTATTATTATTATTATTATTATTATTATTATTATGAAAACAACAAAACTTGCTTGAAACGCGTGCTGTTGTAATCACCAACAGATATGTTCGCTTTGTGATTAATCTGGATTCTGTGTTGAGCAAAAGCTAAGCTTTAAGGACAAGTTTAGTGCACTCAGGACGAACAAGAACATAGAAAAGACAACACTGCTCACATGTCGATCCTTCTGAATCTAGGCTTTGTTTGCATCACTAAGTTTAATCCCGTGAGGAGACGTGTGGTTCTATCCAAAACATTCTTTATTAAAATTCAAGCATCATACTGCAGTAATCGTTATACATGTTACTCTATAAACATGCAATGCATATAGAGAATACTTAAGGCAATACAAGCAACATAAAAATGCACTAGAATACAGAAGAAAATTAACAACTGTAATCACAACATTTTATTTGAAAATATTTTCGTTAAAGGTAAGACAAGCAAGGACGACACCAAATAAACGTGGCACTATCAAAAACAACAAAAATACAGTTATTTATAAGCACGCTAACTATCACAAGAAGAAACAAACAAGAGACGAACATCGAAGACTTGCATATGTTGAATTACACCGCTCAGCGTTTCATTGGCAAAGTGAAGGCTGGGAGGTGACACAATGAACTTATTAGAACTATTCATGTATAGCGCAAACGGTCCTCTTTTAAAAAGGCATCTTTCACGCCTTCGCTTTGGCGAAATCAGATATAGTCTGTTCGAAGGATAGATCGTGGAGAAGGTCACTTTCAATGGACATGATAGCTAGCGAGTTCATCTTGTCGTCAAGGAGGCTCGAACGAAGGCGATTTTTTATCAGCGACAACTTGTGAAACGATCTTTCGGTCTCACAGTTTGCCACGGGTATGCCTAAGTACATTGGCGAAGCAATAGAAAGGTTCGGAAACACATCAATAAGCTTTCTTTCATGCAGAAATTTCATTATTCCCAGGGGGCTCGTGTTTTGGCACACAGAGTTGTGCAGTAAGCTTGCAAACTAAACGATTTCAACGGAAAATGCTGGCTCCAAATCATTTTTCTAGGTTTTCAACAACTTATCAGCCTGCTGTGGCAGAGAGGCCTCGCTGCCAACTTCGGGCAGCAATTTTAAGAATCTGAACCTTTCGAAGAGTTCAGTGTAGGCAGCGTTTCGCACTCACAAAGCAGAGCCTAGACTGTCAAGTACAACATTGTAGGTCTCTACGATAAACTTTTTCCTACTTTGTAGCGCACTATCGCTTTTTCCGTCCGGGTGCTTTCTCAAAACTATGCGTTTGCCCTCATCCTGATAACATTGATTGGTACTTAGCGTGCGCGCTCTCTCTTCGAAGGTATCAAAGAGAGGTCACAGAGAATTAACAAAGCCTTCTAGAGAGCTCCGCAGATGTACAACAGTTGAAATGTTTAGGCCTGGTTTCTGAAGTCCTACGCTCATTTTGTCAAAGTGCTCCAACATGATACTCCAGAAAATCACCGTGAACGCAATCTCTACTTTTGTCGTTTTCTTGGATAGAGACTGCGCTTCGTTCCTAGTGTCACCATGTTCTTCTCGTTCTTTGATATAACTTCAAGGCAACACAAGAGTGCATTGAAATTTTTCAGAATTACTTTACATGATCCAACGTGTCTTGACCGCCTAGTCTCAGAGAGACTTTTCAAAACAAGCTGCTGGCCAGTTCCACCCATTCTGTCCAAAAGATACATCCATCGCTTGAGTGACACAGCAAAGAACACACACAGTCTCTGAATTACAGTGAAAAATTCAACTCCCTCAAGGCAACTGTCAACGCTACACGCGCCAACTAAGTTCAGTGAATGACCAGCACACGAGACGTAGACAGCCAATTCGTTCAGGTGTTCGATTTGAGCTTGCAGTCCTTTGTATTTTCCTGACATATTACTCGCATTATCATAAGCTTGGCCCCTGCAATCATCAATTGAGATGCCATTGATCGTCAAGAGGGACATCACGGTATCGAAAAGATACAAGCCGGTATGCGATTCAAATGGAACAAATCCACGAAAACATTCGTACAATTTACCATTTAAAGAGTATCGTAAAACAGCTGACAGCTGATCAACCTGAGTAAGGTCTGGAGTAGAAACAACAATTAAAGAGAAGTATTTTGCGCGTTTCACTTCGCCAACAAGACGTTCCATGACTGCTTTTGCCATATGCTCGATAGATTCATCACAAATGTTTTTTTACAGATACGATGGATGACCTTTTCCTTTGTTCCCGAAGCATTTATTGTGCTCCTCTAGAAAGGGATCAAACTTGGCAATGGCCTCAAGCACTCCCATATAATCGCCATTCCTCGGTGAACCAAAAGTATCCTCACTGCCCCTAAACGCTTGGTTTCACTCAGCTAGAAGCTTAACTGCAACGACTACACGCTTCAACACCTCCGTCCAGTAAGCGGTCTGAGTGACAAGATGCATAAGCAGCTCCTTGTCAATTGTGCTGCTCGAGTTAGAACGGGCGCCCCATGCTGCCACGTAGTTCCGCTGCTCGACACGATGTCCATGTGCGCAAACCTTTTATTTTGCTATTTTTCAATCAGAAATGTCGTGCTTGTTTAAAGCACTGGGGTTGCTTAAAATCGAAAATAGTATGAACGTGAAACAGTACACGGAACCTTTGGACCCGGAGTACATTGGCCAGTGTCGCTCATACGCCTCTCCATTCACAGCCTTTCGCACGAAAAAATGAGGAGACATAAAGCGTTTCTGGGTTTTGTATTGCCTTTGGGAAGACGGAAAACTTTCTGCCCAATCTTGAAAATACAATGGCCCTTTCTCAAGGCATACACACTCCGAAAGCTGTCAGTAATAAGGTCCGGACACATAGCAGGGTCACTTCGGAGAATCTCGCAACGTACCTCTTGCTGTGGGGGTGTCTGTACTTCTCTGTTGCCGCAAGGAGAAGCCATCTTATTCGTCCTTTCGAGGCACACTTTGTGGGTGGTAAAATGATTATCTGAAGCCAAACTAACAGGAAACAAGTGAGCCGGTTCTTGGAGTGTTGTTTCCTGGCGCTCGTCAGTAGAATGAGGCTAATCGGGGAGGTTTGGCACCTGTTGATCAGCAGTAATAGAAATCGGGCGTGCCGGAGCGGACAGTTGGAGCTCTGTGGCAGGGGCCCGGCCGAGTAGCATAGACGTTGCTTACTCGGGAACAGGACAGGGCTCGGTTAGCGTCGGTTGCTCAGAAATATAGACGATCGAGATCGGCACCATTTTCACAGGATCCAGGCAACCAAGATGAGTCCAACCTTGCTTTCTTGCCAGGAAACCGTGGTGATGGAGTTGGCAAGTCCTCCACTGAAGCACAGTCGGTACTATTGGGAGTTTGACACGGACTCTGGGTAGAGCGATCATACTGCTCCGCGGAGGCTGCATTCAGTGGGTATGTTGTCATCTTTGGTAGCTTCTTTTCACGCTCTTCTCTGTCTAACTTCGCCTTTCCTTGAGAAGCACCACTTTGATGTTTCCGACCGAGCATTTTCGAATGAATGGATGGTAATCGTTCACCGGGCACTTCGTCAGCCCGACGCGACCGCATGTGTCCAACGGTGGCCGTCCCGATGACTGGCGCACACTGCCTGGATGGTCCTTGGCTGACCGAGAGTGGTGCGGCCCCCGGGAGCTCCTCAGCCAGCGGGCTTATGCAAGCTGAACCAGCGGCTCGGGGCTAAATCGCAGCCCGCGATCAACTTCCTTATATAGACGCACGCCGCGTCTGTCTTTTACAAGCGCCAAATCAGGCGTTCACTTACGCATAGAGATCCTTGTACAAATTCCCTCCTTCTCCGTACAAACTCACTCCTTCTCC
Organism: Dermacentor albipictus; assembly: GCF_038994185.2. Classification (NCBI taxonomy): domain Eukaryota; kingdom Metazoa; phylum Arthropoda; class Arachnida; order Ixodida; family Ixodidae; genus Dermacentor; species Dermacentor albipictus. The sequence continues at coordinate 54,925 of NW_027225611.1, forward strand.
CGTTTCGGTCTCGTCTTCCTATTGGCTAGGAGCAATCGTCTGTTCTGGGAGGTTCCCGATTTTTCTTTCGGCCCGTCGACGTCGAGCCCGAGAACGAAGGTGAGAGGGCGACTTCTAGCACGGGCGAAGTTACGCGCCCTCCGTCACCTCTGAGTCATCTTTTTCTACTTCTATCTGGAAAGTTCGGCGGCCAGTCTGACCTACTTTTTCCGTCGAGCACGCGCGAGGGTGCGCAGCCACTAGGCAGGAATGAGCCCTGGCGACAGGCCTTTGTGTCCAGCTCTCCAACTTCCCCCTTCACTTTTCCACAACCCTAACCCGAACAGTGAACATTCCATGCCCCACGGCACGCGCACAAAAGCACGTGTGACGTCTTCTTTCCTTTCCTCCCTAGACTCTGCCATTAGACTTATCATCATCTGCTGTCGGGCTTATCCTCCACCACCCAAATTAGCATCACGGTAAAGAAAAGTCAAATGGGAGGCACTGTTGGGTACTGCAGCACATCCTTTCTATTAGAAGGACAGCGGCGGGACTATTTGAAAGCTGGATGGTGGCGTGGTGGTGACGAGGGGCAAGGGAGATTTAGGTCCTCATCCCACATTACATGTTTTAGGTGTTTCCCTCTTGCCTATACTCTCCAGACAGCACTGGACAGATGGACTGACAGGAAACCAAGAAACCTCGTCCAAGCAAACGCACCTCACTTCGTAAGAAAGAGGGCCCCGCCGGGCTGGCGGGGGATTCCTGTTTTTGCAGCTGGACAAGCTCTCCCCGAATGATCAGGCTAAGCGCATGCTGTTACATTAGGCGGGGGGGGGGGGGGGGGGCGTCTGCTCGTTCTGGTTTTCTAGCTTCATACATGTCGTTCGAAGTTCCGTTGCCCATGGTTCCATATACTAAGCAGGTTAAAATAAATGGGCCCCCTTCTCCTACTGTCCAAAGTGAGGCTCTAGGCTGCAGCCCCCTTAGCCCCCCCCCCTTAATCCAGCGCTGCCATTCACTCCTAAGCCTCCGGCAGCCTAGGGTGGTAGCGCTTGCAGCGACCGTCCGTCACTTCGCCTTGCCTCACCGTGGGGGGTCAATGTATCTTGCTCATTCTTGGAACCGAGGTGGCTGCCCGACTGCAGCGCCACCACTACCACTCAGTAAACCTTCTTTTACTTTGAAATAAAGTCAGTTAACTCTCCATTCTCAACCTGTCAAGACGTGTATTCTTTGCCGCAAGCCCAACACAACTTCATTCAATGCTCACAACCTCTTCAGAAAGTGAGTGCCATTGAGAAATTGTGAGCAGGAAAAAAGACAATTTTAGTAAATTTGTTCTTGATTTTACTCCCCGATCTTCCAAGCCATGGTCTCGACTTTAATAGATTTGTGTGGTGGCAAAATATATTTTGATTTGTCCATGCCGTAGCACTCGTGGTAAATATTAAGAAAGAAATTGACACGAAGAAAGCGCCTGCGGTGGATTAGGATTGACCAGTATTCACCCCTTTCAACTGACAATATTACATTTCTCACAAGAAAAGACAATTCACTTCTGATGATTTTAAAGCTGTGCCGACCAGCACACTGTGTGAACTCAGAGTGTTCTCCTGTCTTGTGGGAGAAAAGAAAATGAACTCTCCAAACATGGTGGCTGTCTCCTTTGGGGATCGTGAGTATTGATTTTGAAGCAGCAAGTTCTGATGTGGTGACACTCATTTATGTCGGAAACCGAGGCATTCTTGCAATGATGTCCGTCGCCAGAAACTACTGCATAGCGACCAGCCATTGATCGCGAAAAAGCACAGTGCAGCACAATGCATATTGTTACAGTAGTCTTGTATTTTGGAGCCAAAGGCACCCTGATGAATTCGGAACACGCGATGCAGCTTTGCGAAATACTACTCTTTGGCTTTGCGGGATCGATTGAAGGAAACCTGTTTTTAGTATTTTTATATGGCTCTACCATATTGTTCGAAGTCAGTTGCATTACAATGGCGACTTTTGGTGCCGTCATCAGAGAGGTTCGCGCACTTTTTGCTACGTTTGGGATTCCGAAGACAGTTGCTACTGATAACAGTGCCGCATCTGTCTCCGCAGAGATGAATGGTTTTTTACCATACATTTGGCGTACATGGCGGGATACCAGTGCACCCTCACCCAGCTACAAATGGGCAAGCGGCGCTCAGAGTCAGTGAACTGAAACAAACCAATGTTACTTGAATGAAGTGTTCACGTTAGCCTACGGTTGTTCAGATTTATTTTCAAGAAACATTCGACTGTGCATTCACGCACGGGGAAGACAGCAGTGCAGCTGATATTTGGAAGAGAATTGCGGTAAAATCTGCACAGTTCGCTCCCTACTACTGGTTCAACAAATCCAAAGAATTTTCAAGTCACAACGAACTATTTTATCCAAACAAAATCTTTTGCACGCAACTTCACAACGCGATCACGCTGGATTCCGGGTGTTAGTATAAGTGCAATTGAAGTCTTAGATTATCCGAAAAAGGCCAGGGGAGATAAGGCGTCACATGACTGACGTCTGGCGTAGGTCTTCAAGAAAACACGAGCCACCATCATCGCCCCCAGTGTCCTTGATGATGGACCTGCCAACGCTCGCGGAGTCGATTCGATGCACCGGGGCTGTTTGAGTGGAGGGCAGCCATGCCAAGCACGAGTTCCATTACTACAACAGAGCGACACACATATTCAAAAAAGCAACCATGCCCTCCGAAGAAATGTGGAGTTCTTGACTAACACGGGGGAAGGATGCTATACTTCGTCTGGCGACCACACCGGTTTCTGTTTACACATGATGATGACGATCATTTATGGAGATGCCCTTTGAAATGAGGCGGTGAGAAATAGTCACTTAGCCAACTTGTGCTAAGCAGGTATGCTATACATAATCTTCATTCTATCATTATCAATACATCTCCTTCATCTTCTTTCTCCTCCTCAAATCTTCCGTATCTACCTTGTACCGCCACTTATGCCTGTAACGGATCGGGTGAGCCAATCTCTTTGCTGTTTTTTTTCCATCAATGCTCTAAACTTATCTTGTTTATATCGACTGTGGACTGGTGGACACTTCCGTCTATTTGAAGTCGAAGCGCTTCTGAAAGTTCTACGCTACGTAGTTGTCTCGCCGGGTCAATCCCTTCGCGTTTCATTAGGATGTGCTGAGTGGTCTCCAGATTTTTGCGGCAGCATACATATGCTTCATTTACCTGCGAATATTTGCTCCGGCTTATATTTATCCTGAGGCAACCAGCCCGAGCTTCGAATAGCAAGGCACTTCCTTTCGTGTTACCGTAAAGAGTTTCCCTATTATTTATATTTTCTCCTTCTTGTAAATCTCCACGGACTATTTGGTTTCCATTCATTGCATCCATTTCCCTATCCCCGTTTCTCTCACTTTTTTTCTGATTACTCCTGGCTGTCTATCTACACTTTTAATTATTCTGCACTTGGTTGCCAACATTCTTGACCTCTTCCTCCATTCTGTGTCCACACTTTTTTTAGGTATGTGACGAAGAAGATCGGCAGGCTGAAAAGCCCCGTTGCCATCGCGTGGCACGTACCCAGTTTGTTCGCTGGCTGCGCCCTACCTGCTGAAGCTGAGTTTGTCGCTGCTGCTCTACGAGCCGAATAAACCCCCTATACAATTGGTGGAGGTGCGGGGTACAACCAGAATTCTGGAACTTCGTAATCGGACACTGCAGCCCGTCTTCATAATGCCGGAAGAAGGACCACCACAACCACAACCCGCTGCCCCTGTGACTACCATGGTCTGCCCCGGCCCGTTGCGGCAACGCGACCCACCCATCTTCAGTGGTACAGAAGACCATGATGTCGAAGACTGGCTCGCTGACTACGACCGGGTGAGCATCCACAACCACTGGGACGACACCCAAAAACTTAATTACGTGTCGTTTTACTTGAGCGGTGTCGCCAGAGTGTGGCACCGCAACCACGAACGTGATCTGGCGACGTGGACGGCCTTCAAGACTAACGTGACAGAGGTATTCGGGCGCCCCGCGGTTCGCAAGCTTCGCGCCGAGCAACGTTTGCGTGGCCGTGCGCAACAGTGCGGGGAGACATTTACGAGCTATATAGATGTTGTCGACCTGTGCAATCGCGTTGACGTCGCAATGCCTGATGCCGAGAAGATCCGCCATATCTTAAAAGGCATTGAAGACGACGCCTTCCAGATGCTGTTGGCGAAAAATCCCTCGACAGTCTCTGAACTCGTCAGTCTGTGTCAAAGCTTTGACGAACTGCGCAAACAACGCGTAGCCACCCGCCAATCTACACCTCAGGCCACTTCAATGTCGAGCTTGGGTGCTGCCCCGGATAACACTTCGCTGCTGCTACAGATCAAGGAGTTCGTCCGTGAAGAGGTGGCTCGTCAGCTTTCCTTGATTCCATTTGCACACGGCCAGCCGAGTACTCCGTTGGCGCCCGCTCTCCAATCTATCATCAAGGAGCAGGTAGCCGACCACATTTCGCCTTCTCTTCAACAGGCTCCGACGGCCGCTCCCCTGACGTACGCCGAAGTCGCGATGAGGCCTGCGCCACAGACCTATGGCCCCCTTCGCCCACCTTTGCGCCCACCCGTATCCCCTCCAGTCCGTCCACTGGTGAATTATGCACGACCACAAGACCATTGGCGCACGGAAGACAACCGTCCGATTTGTTTTTATTGTGGCCGTGCTGGACACGTTGTACGTCACTGTCGCCTGCTTACACCAAACGTCCCGAACAATGTGCGTCCGTATGCACCACGTTTCCAACAACGCCGTAACTATTCGGACGCCTTTGAATCTCCTTCTGCCGTCGACACCGCATTCTCCGCCGCTCGCCGTTCACCTTCTCCTCGCCGCCGCTCGCTTTCCCCCATGCACCGGCGGCGGAGCACTTTGCGCCAGGAAAACTAAATATCGCAGTTCAGGAGGCGAGACCTGTGGTGCCAGCGAAATGTATAAGGCCTCACACTTCTCCGAAGAATGTTATTGAAGTCGCAATCGAAGGAACATTGACGCTAGCACTTGTCGACACCGGCGCTGCACTTTCAGCGATAGATGCCCGTATTTGCCGCAAGATCGGAAAAGTGACGACGCCGCTTTCTGGACTGTCTCTTCAAACTGCCAACGCGCAGCACGTCGAGCCATCCGGCGCCTGCACTGCTCGTGTCGCAATTCAGGAGGTCCTCTATATCATAGAATTCATCGTGTTGCCATCATGTTCACACGACGTCATATTAGGTTGGGACTTTCTCTCCACACATCATGCGATCATTAACTGCGCCCGCGCTGAAATCGAGCTGTTTCAGTTTTCGACCGATATTATCACTGACCATAAGGACCATTGTCGCAAAATCGCTGTTTCAGATGACACCGTTATACCTGCCTGGTCTTCCACTCTTGTCAGTATCTCTTGCGAATCTGTAGATGACGGCACAGTACTCTTCGCTCCGTCTGAACTCTTAGTTCGCCGCCGTTCACTACCACTGCCGTTCGCCGTCCTCGAGTTCAAAGCTGGTGCCTCCCTCATGTGCGTTTCCAACCCATCGGCTGAACCAATTACTCTACGCCGCCGTGAAAGCCTTGGGACAGCGGAGCCACTGACCTCATCTTCAATTTTTGACACGTTGGACGACTCCACTTATCTTGCTGCTCTCGAGGCATCGCCTCCTCAGTCACTGCCGCGTTCTTTTATGCCAGCTATTGCCAGTGACCTTACGACGCAGCAGCGCGACGAACTTCTTCGCTTGCTCCTAGGCTTCTCTTCGTCTTTTGACTGCCAAGCAACATCACTCGGCCGCACCACGACTGTTTCGCACACTATCGACACTGGGAGACATGCACCAATTCGACAGCGTCCCTACCGAGTATCGGCAACTGAAAAGCGCGTTATCAATGACCAGGTGAACGATATGCTCAATCGCGGTGTCATCCAGCCTTCTAGTAGTCCTTGGGCATCACCAGTCGTCCTAGTTAAAAAGAAAGACGGCTCCATACGATTTTGCGTCGATTATCGAAGGCTTAATAAGATTGCCCGAAAGGATGTATACCCGTTGCCACGTATTGACGACGCACTTGACTGTTTGCAAGGAGCGGAGTTTTTTTCCTCCTTAGATCTCCGCTCAGGCTACTGGCAGGTGCCCATGGCTGACGCTGACTGTTCCAAAACCGCGTTTGTAACACCTGACGGCTTATATGAATTCACTGTGATGCCGTTCGGTCTGTGCAATGCGCCCGCCACCTTCGAAAGCATGATGGACGGCATCCTACGCGGCCTGAAGTGGCATACTTGCCTCTGCTACCTCGACGACGTTGTCGTCTTTTCTCCTGATTTTCCTACCCATCTTCGGCGTTTACATCAAGTTTTGACCTGTCTCCGGAATGCTGGTCTCCAGCTTAACTTAAAAAAGTGCCGATTTGCAGCTCGAAAACTGACCATATTAGGCCACGTTGTCTCCAAAGAAGGCATCCTTCCTGATCCTGCTAAACTTCGCTCCGTATCCGAATTTCCAAAGCCCACTAACTTGAAAGCACTACGCAGCTTCATTGGCCTATGCTCTTATTTTCGACGTTTCGTTCGCAATTTTGCTACTGTGATCGCACCACTAAACCAACTTCTCCAAGGCGACAATGAACTTTCTGCTTGGTCGGAAGCCTCTGATGATGCCTTTACGACTCTTCGTCACCTACTCACGTCTCCGCCAATCTTGCGCCATTTTGATCCCAGCGCACCTACAGAACTTCACACTGACGCCAGTGGTGTCGGCCTTGGTGCCGTGCTCGCACAACGCAAGAACACTAATGCCGAATACGTCGTCGCCTACGCCCGTCCTGCACTCACGAAACCTGAGGCCAATTACTCAGTAACAGAAAAAGAGTGCCTGGCTATCGTATGGGCCCTTCAAAAATTTCGTCCGTATCTCTACGGTCGACGCTTTGACGTTGTGACGGATCATCACGCTCTTTGCTGGTTGTCCAACCTAAAAGACCCGTCGGGCCGCCTCGCTCGGTGGGCCCTCCGAATCCAGGAATACGATATCCGAGTCGTCTATCGCTCTGGACGCAAACACGCCGACGCCGATGCCCTCTCGCGCTCCCCTGTTACTTCAGACAGCAGCACTTCTACCGACAGACATGACATCTCACCACTTGACATCCTCGACATGGCATCGGAGCAACAACAAGACCCATGGATCGTCATGATGTTCGACTTTTTGTCAAATCCTCCGGCGACTTCGGCACCTCGAGCGCTACGCCGACAGGCGCAGCATTTCAGAATCCGGGACGGACTTTTATACCGCCGCAACTACCACAATGACGGCCGCAAATGGCTTTTAGTAGTGCCTCGCCACCTACGACAAGAGTTATGCTCCGCTTTTCATTCTGACCCGCAGTGTGGTCACGGCGGAGTGTCAAAAACTTACACACGGCTTCGCCTACGATATTATTGGCGAGGGATGTACACCTTCGTCCACAAATATGTACGCTCCTGCATTGCCTGCCAGCGACGCAAATGTGTCCCGCATCTCTCCACCGCTCCTCTCCAACCACTTCCCTGCCCAGCTCAGCCATTTGACCGTGTCGGCATTGATATATATGGGCCTCTTCCATCTACTGGCGCTGGCAACCGATGGATTGTTGTCGCCGTAGATGATTTGACACGGTATGCTGAAACCGCCGCCTTGCCTGCCGCATCAGCAAAAGACATCGCCTCGCTCATACTACACAACTTCGTTCTCCGCCATGGCGCACCACGTGAACTGTTGAGCGATCGGGGCCGCGTATTCCTCTCAAATGTCCTGCAGTCACTCTTGTCTGCATGCCAAATTATTCACCGCACTACTACCGCTTATCATCCACAGACCAATGGCTTAACAGAATGATTCAACAGAACTCTTGGTGACATGCTATCAATGTATGTTGCATCTGACCACTCGAACTGGGACCTTGTACTTCCGTTCGTCACTTACGCATATAACACTGCCTCTCAAGCCACTACCGGATTCTCACCATTTTTTCTGCTTTACGGACGCCATCCTTCCAGCACCATTGATACGGTTCTCCCGTACCGGCCGGACTATGCTGAATGCTCACCTGTTGCTACGGTTGCTCAGCACGCCGAGAAATGCCGCCAACTGGCCCGTTCGTTGACGTCTGCTCAACAGTGCCGCCAAAAAGAACGCCATGACCTCAATCCTCCCCCTCACCCCTTCCCCGTCGACTCACTCGTGTGGCTTTGGGTCCCGCCTGTTGCTGCTCCTGGCCTTTCGTCCAAGCTCCTCCCGAAGTACCACGGGCCCTACCGCGTGGTTGCACAAACATCACCAGTGAACTACGTGGTCGAACCCGTATCGCCATCTTCCGATCTGCGTCGTCGGGGGCGAGAGACTGTGCACATTGACCGGCTGAAGCAGTATTACGATCCGCCCACCTCTTCCAAGGTCGCCAGGATGGCTCCTCTTCAATTCCGGGGGTGATTGTGACGAAGAAGATCGGCAGGCTGAAAAGCCCCGTTGCCATCGCGTGGCACGTACCCAGTTTGTTCGCTGGCTGCGCCCTACCTGCTGGAGCTGAGTTTGTCGCTGCTGCTCTACGAGCCTTGAAGCTAAACATTTCGACAGAATTGCCTATCTGGTTGGGAAATTGATTAGGACTTGAGACTGACTCCAACCAAATAACTGGATTTTATTAGCCCGACGTTTCGGAGCCCATTCGGCTCCTTCTTCAGGGGGGTTGTTCTTCGGGGGTGGCGGTGTGCCGCTTTTAAAGCATCTTTTTTGAAGAAAGGAGGGGGGGGAACACGGGAGGTGGGGAGACACTTCACAGACGGAAAGGTGGGGGGGAACAAAAGGAAAGGGGGGGGGGTGTTGTTGAGCGCTTCCATGGTGCTGGGATGACCGGTGCTGGGGGGAGTGCTCGCGACGGTGCCCTTGATGGGGGGGGGGGAGGTTACAGGGTCGCGCCGACGTTCTGTGTTGGTGAAACAAGAGGGAGTCTATCTGGCTGTGCGTCCTTTTCTTCTTTTCGTCAGGCTCTACGAGCCGAATAAACCCCCTTTACAGGTACAGATACTCATGCACTTTAGCCACTTGTTTATTTTGATCCGTGTTTCCGAGCTTTTCTTCAAAACTAATTTTGTTTTGCGCCTCTCTGAGTTGAAACGAGGCGCAACACTGGTTTCCTTGCACAGCTTAATTTATGGTTTTGCCATGGCGTCCCAAACCCAACCGTCCAAGCGATATTTGGTCAATTTCTAGCCCCGACAATATATCCGATCTTAGGCACAGAATTGCATTGGCGAACACCAGCGCTGGCACCGTGACTCCCTCCCAGATTCCACGCGCCATCTCATATTTATTCCGGCCCCAAAGTGCCATATGTTTCTTCATTGCCGAGTTCCGCTTCCCTTTCATTTTCAGATTATCTTGGTTGATGCTTGAGTAAGTCTTACCAGCGTTTATGTTTACCCCGAGGTATTTGAATCGACATCACACAGTTACTCGTGTCTTCATAAAAGTCGATATGAGATAATTACTCGTATTTTTATAAAAAAAATCATATTCCCGATTTATAACTGCTACATTTAGGGTCTAGATTTGTCGTTACGTTGCCACATGTTATGGCCAGTGTATGTAAATCTCTTGCATTGTCCGCTAGTAGCACTATGTCATCCGCATACATCCGTTCGGGGACCTTCTGTTGCAGCATTCACCATTACGCGCGCATGACAAATCAAACTGACTTTTTGCCAGCTGTCTTTCTATGTTCTCAACATAAAGCATCAACAACAATGAAGACAGAGGGTACCCTTGTTTCAGTCCTTTGTAATTTTCCACCACTTCGTTACGATTTCGGTGTTCCAATACAATTTTTTCTTGGTTGTCTCTATACATCTTCCCCAGCAGCTCAACGAAATCGTCATGTACGCTTTGGTGCTCGAAGATATCACATAATAATCCCATGTCTATATTGTCGTAGGCTCCCTTAATATCGAGAAATGCTATCCATAAAGGTCTATTCTGAACTACTGAAATGTTAATGCACTGAGAAAGAACGAAAATTTTATGTTCTAAGCATCTGCCTTCTCTGAACTCGCTCTGTAGTTCCCCCAGTACATCATTTGTTCCCACATATTTTGACAGTTCTAATCTTATGTCTTGCAGTGCCATTCTATTAGCACCGACGAAACTGCAACTAGCCTGTACGAACTGGACCTATCCTTGTCGCCTTTGGCTTTGTAGAGGAGGCTCATCTTGCTCCCACGCCACCAAACTGGAATTTTCTTCGTTTTACTCACTCGTAGAAGGGCATTCGTCACCAGTGCCTCACTCTTTGGAATGTTTTTGTGAAGTTTTTATTTAGCTGCAATTGGATATCGTTGGGTGCTGCGCTGGTGTTATTACGGACATTTCTTCTGCTTTTTTCAGTAAACTTTTCTGTGGTAAATTTTGGTCTCTCCGGCTTCTCTCTTCTTTGTGGCTCTGTTTGGGTCTGAATTATGCTTTTTTTGCGCCGAAGTTGGCCCTAACAGTGTCTAAGATATACCGCAGCGCATGGTCTTCTTTGAAGATGTTACCGTATTGGTCCCTTATAGCCATCTGCAAATTTTTAGTTGGAGCTCCGAGTGCTCTTACATCATTCAAGAAACTCTTTAATACACCTTTGTTTCTTTTGCAAATGTTATGCACGTAACGTTCACTTGTGTATTTATTCTTCTGTTGCACAAGTTCATTCATCACCTTTCTTTTCTCGGTATCTTTTCCATCTAAGGAGCACGTATTCTTTGGGTTAGCCCCAAGCTTTTGGCTTCTAGATGATCCTAAGACGCCTTCTTACGCTCTTCTATAGCTTGCTTCCTTTCCTTGTTCCACCACTTACGTGGTTTCCACTATCCAAACCAACAATTATTTCTTCATGTCTGTCTTATCTCCTTCTCCATAACGTCTACCAGTTCCTTACATTCCCATAGTGTTGTAGGAAATGCCTCCTTTCTCCTCATTAGGTATGTTTTTTTGTTGTTGCAATCTTTGTTATTGCGCCTCTAGCGGCCGCCCCTCTAACTATGCGCGTTTTCGAAGGGAGAGCATCGTTTTTCGCGAATAACTAACCATAAAAGCCATCTATCAAAAATGTGCCATGCAATTGAGTTGTGCGCTCTTAGCCTGGCATCTCCTACAAGCGGTAGCAGTGCTTAGGGCCTAAGACCCGTTCCACATTGCGTGCGAAGTTTGATGTATGGCAGTCAGTGGAAAAGTTCAACATGTTGTGACCTTTTCGACAGAAAAAAAGAGAATTTATGAAACTATTGCATCTATTAGTATATTCCAAGAATTTAGTGACTGAAATTACTTAGATTTCAGCCGGTTACAGCAGCAGCTCTAGAAATGCCAAAAAACTCGTTCAAAATCCCAGTTTTCATAATAAGGTGGCGGAATTCAGCGTGGTAGATATACAGGGTGTCCCAAGTATCGTTCGCTGTTAGAATTACATGGACGCAATAAACTGTATTCCGTTAGCAGTGACATAGCGCACCAGGAAGATTTTTTTCATAATTGAGCTGTCGGTAATTCGTTGATAATAATTAATGAACATTTGGAGCTGAGGTCTTAGGTGCTCGTTCCTACTTGAGCGTCGACATGCTTCAACTCCCTTCGTAACCGAGTGGACGAGACAGCGTATGAAGAAACAGTGAACGCGGAGCCCAGCGGATGATGGAAGATGGCGATAGTGATGAGATCGTGAGGAAGAGAGCAGTAGAGGAGGGTGCTGCGGAACTATGAGGCGCATTGATGAGGATGAGTCTACGGCGAAAGCCTCAGAAGAAAACGTAGTGACGCGCAAGACTGGCTCTGCGGCAAATATGGCTACTAGATGGCCCCAGAGTAGCGCACATCAGACATATGAAAACAAAGCGCTGCATGAGCTGTCTGTCTTGGCTAGGTCTGTGTGCGGGACTGCTGCAAATCGCACTCACGCCTCACACGAGTATTGCCTCTTGGGATCGCCCGATTAACGAGGCCTTCACGGTACACTTCATTCCGTTCGCAGCGTTCCACACGAGCCAGATTGTAAGCGCCAGCCAATATATCGCAAAATGAGAACACGTATAGAGCTGCGCCTAAATTTTGCATTAGGGAGTTTCGTAATCATCACAGAAATATCGGGATTTTAGGCCGCCAATTTTGATAGAAAAGTAGTAATTGGGCTTCATAACAACCAATTTTGTTGTTTTGAGTGTGTTGTCTCTCGCATAATTATATTTTGCGCTTTAAAAAGAAAACCCACGAAATATGAAAAGAGCCGCATGGGTACGTATTCGTGCGCCAAGACAACTGCTGTCCCAGACATTGAATCTTTAAGACTTGGAAAAAATAATTACGCGTGATATAGCCCCCTAAAAACAACCGATCCGAGTGTACTCCGAGCCGAGTGTACTCCGATCCGAGCCAGGGCGGCCGCCTTTCGATAGGGGTTAACCGCAAAAAAACACCCGTGTTCCGTGCATAAGGGACACGTTAAAGATCCCCTAGTGGCCAAATTAATCCATCGTCCACCTATACTGCGTGCATCTACTAATCAAATCCTTGTTTTGGCACGTAAAACCTCAGAATTCAAATTCGACCTAATACCATTGGTTGCGTCCTCGTATATTCTATATTTTATTTTCCATAGCTTGGCTAGCATCAGCTGGGACAGCCGGTATGAATCTGGTTTCCCACGGCGTCACATAATTAAAGAGATAGCCGAGCGCCCTGAACAACCACGGATCGAACTCGCTGATACCGTAAGCGTGAGTTCGAGGGTGGCTGCGCCTTTCATTCTTTAACACTTTGTCGCTGCTTAGTTTGGCAGTCTTGTACCCGATGACATGTTATAAAATGAAGGTCGTTTAGTTAAGTTCTTCTTATGTTTCTTTCTAGCTGCACAAACTTCCTACAAAAAACTAGCTGGCTGGTCTCTTGCGGTATCTGGATGGTAGCCATATACAGCTTCACTGTATATGGCTAGGTTCTGGAAAACATTCCGTGCGTCTGTCGAGCCTTGTAGATTGAGCATACCCTGTATCGAGAAAACCCATACGTGGGCCGATGCCGAAGATAGTGCAATACCCGGCCGATCCGTGGTGGAGGGGAAGCAGACTTTAAGTACTCCGCCAACTTGCAAAATAAATTTAATTTCTTAGGATTATATACAACCCGTATCAGGCATTAAGCTGATAAGAAGAGATACTGCACTTTGACCTGCATCGGCCACCTCCACGTTTGCACCGCCCTCTCTTTGTTGGCGTTCCAAGCGGTGTCGTATCTGCTTTCCTTCCGCTCTCCGATGGTGGTAGTTCCGTAAGCGTCTGGCCGCCAGGACCGCGAGGCGGAATGAAATGTGAGCGGTCCATGTGGCCCCGATCCCACAAACTTGGAATATTTCATCGGAGCAACGGCCAGGTTTCAGAGGGAGATTGTGGGTAACTATATTGTGTGGGCAGTGTTCTGTGTGACAGCCTGTGGTTTTCGAGTGACTTCACAACCATTACTTCACTGCGGGACGTCGATAAACGCATGATCACCTTAGCTACGGTGAAGCAGTGTGTGCCCTCGCAGTGCGGTGTGGTACATATCTGTTCTCCGGACCGTCATTCGTTAGTAAAAGGTGTTGCGCCGCGTTTCGCAACAATACATGAGTATGTACAACCCCCTGTGCCTCATCATCTTCCGTGGCTCAACATCGTGAAGGAGCGACTAGTTGCGCCTCGCCTTACATTTATGTCCGTAAGGCGTTTGACGCACGGCAATGGACAATCCGCAATTAAGGGGACAGTTCGCAATTAAGACAGGGTCGCTGGTCATCCAACAATACAGAGTGGAATGTAATTGAAGGTTTTTTAGATTTAATGCTTCATAAACGAGAGTTATGAAGAAATGAAAGCATCCGTGAACCGCGTTGAATTGGAAAATGGAGAGCTGAGAACATCCGTAGTAAAACTAGAAAAGGAACGAGACGCTTTGCATGCTCAAGTTCAAGAGCATGAAGTGAAACTTCTACAAAATGAACAGCACATGCGGTGCTACAACGTTGAAGTGAAAGGTGTTCCGAAGACGCAAGACGAGAATGTCATGGATATCACAAAAAAGATAGCGAACGTTATTAAGATGCCCCTTGAAAGTGGAGACATCGAGATCTGTCACCGCGTTCGAGCTACGGGGAATACAGAAGCACCAAATATAGTGGTTCAGTTTGTTCGCAGATCCGTTCGTGACTGCTTTCTTGAGAAAGCTCGAAAGCTGAGGATGATGTCAGAGGACATTGAACTTGAACCCAAAACCCCCATCTTCATTAACGAGCACTTGAGTCCTTCCATGAAAAAGCTGTTCGGTGCGGCAAATGCAAAGAAAAAGGAGTGCAAGTGAAAATATGCATGGACTCGGAATGGCAAAATATTTGTGCGCAGAACGGATACCTCAGCACTCATAGCGATCACCAAGTTTGATGATTTGCGTCAAATTGTGTAGTTATACCTGCAGACACCTAAAATTTGTTTCTCGACATGGGTTATCAGCCACATGAAATTAAGCATATAGTGAAACCAAAAAAATCTGTTTTGTCAGTTTTTCATTTAAACGTCAGATCCTTAACAAACAAAGAAGATGAATTAGCTGTTCTACTCGATACTATCGGAGTGTCACTTACAGCGATCATGTTAACTGAAACCTGGTACACATCAGCATCAATTGTATTTCACCGTCCTGGCTATCAGTGCTTCTATCAAAACCACGAAGATAAAAGGGGAGGCGGCGTCGCGCTTCTGCTTAGAGAAACATTATCGTGCGAAATAGTCGTAGAATACACTACAACAACTGCTGATTACGAAGTGCTCACTCTACGAAGTTCTAACAAACTTCTCTGTGTCATTCACAGGCCGCCATCTGGTGCCATTAATCCCTTCTTTGGATTTCTTGAAAAGATTTTTAGCTACGCATCTGATCAGTCCATAGATAAGGTTCTAGGTGGTGATATTAACACAAATATGCTTTCATTGAGTCAATCCCAAAAAGAACTCCAGTATTTAATTGCTGCTAATGGTTTTTTTAGCGTAATAACAAAGCCGACGCGAGTGACTTTAGTAAGTGAATCTTTATTAGATGTATTCATTACAAATGTTGACAGTAATTTAGTAACTGCAGACGTAGTTTATACCGACATTAGTGATCATCTCGGAATCGTCATGATAGCTGATAAGGCTGTACATGTTAATTACAAAAGGCAAGTAATTTATACACAATCTATAACGAAAAAAAATCTTGAATCCTTTCTTGCCGCGATTAGCCAACAGACCTGGAACGACGTTTTCGAGGAAGATAGTAGTGATACCGCTTACCTTAACTTCATCACTACATTCAAGGCTATATATGATGCACATTTTCCACTAAGAAAGACAGCCACGTCATCAAAAGCACGGAAACCCTGGATGACGTCCGACTTGCTCCAAATGATCAAGCATAAAAACCGATTGTACGCACAGTTTGTACAATCGAAAGATGAAGAGTTGCTGCGGCAATTCAAAAAGTACAGAAATAATCTAACATCAAAACTGAGAATGGCTCGAGACGCCTATTTCACAAACGTATTTTGGAGCCCTGAAGAACAGCGATCGGATGTCATCTGGCGAAAACTGTATTGTTTATTGCAACAAAATACCCGTGATACTTCCGAAAACTTTCAGCATGAAGGAAAACGAATTTATGGGACCTGTTTAGCTGACGCTTTCAACAATTTCTTTATTTACAGGCATCTCAGAGACAGGTAGAGTGCAGCCAAAATTACATTGAATTCATGAAGGGAAGCAGCTGTCCATCATCCCTCTTCATTGCTCCCATGAACTGCACAGAAGTTTTCTCGTGCATAAGTAATATTAAAAATAGCAAGTCAGTAGACGCAACTGGTCTCCAAATAGCGCCCATTAAACATGTTCTTCACTTAATATGCCCCGCTGTTACTCACATTTACAATCTCATATTATCTACCGCTGTATTTCCAAAGGCATTGCAAATGGCTCGAGTAATACCGGTTTTCAAAAGCGGCGACAACAATTTGATTCGTAACTATCGTCCAATTTCTATACTGCCAGTGTTCTCGAAGGGTATAGAAAAATTAATGCATGGTAGGGTACTGTCTTTGAAAAACATAACCTGGTCCTTGACTTTCAGCACGGGCTTCGAAAGAATCGATCCACTGAAACAGCATTACTGACTCAAAAAAGAAATCATTATAGATATGTTTCAAAATAAGGAATTAGGTGCAGGCATATATACAGATTTTACTAAAGCTTTTGACTTGATAAACCACAGAATTTTACTACATAAACTGGCAAGCTATGGTGTTCGAGGAAAAGCTCACGATCTTATGAAATCGTATTTGTGGAGCCGAACACAATATGTTGACTTTAAAAATTCGTTGTCTTCAATACAAAATATTTAGGCAGGAGTCCCCCAAGGAAGCATTTTGGGACCGCTCTTATTTTTAATCTATATAAATGACATTGTGCAATGTGTAACCGATGGAAAGATTGTATCCTACGCTGATGACACTTCGGTGTTCATAACCGGGAGATCAGAAAATGACATTGAAGAGAAAGCAATGAAAACACTGAGTGCATTAAATACGTGGGCAAAATGTAATTGTTTGAAGATTAATTCTAAAAAGACAAAAATTATATTGTACTTTCCAAAAGGAAAGATAATTTCTAGGCCGTTGAACGTGTTCTTAAGCTCTGATACTGCTGAAATTGTAGATACTGTTAAAATCCTTGGTGTTATATTTTCAAAGCATTTGACTTGAAATGATCATGCTGACTATATCAGATCAAAAGTGTCTTCAGCTGTCGGTGTCATGTTGCGGCTCCGCGGTATTCTTCCTGTGAAAGTTAGGCTATTGCTATACAACTCATTAGTTCTTTCTCTTTTGCAATATTGTTGTACCGTTTGGGGCACTAAAGGTGTCACAAATTTATCCAAGCTCCACCTTCTTCAAAAAAGAGCTGTAAGATGTATTGCTGGTGTTCCTTATTGTTCCCCCACACATGACTTGTTTTTAAAATATGAAATCCTGCCAATCTGTAGTTTATACAGTTATAGACTTTTAATGATCTATAAACGCTCTTCACATAGTGATGAACATTACATTAGTTATGTGGCAAAACTTGAGAAAACACGCATATCCTGCAGACTAGACAAAGAAATTTGGTTAGTGCCGACACCTAGGGCATATTATACAGAGCAGTCTCTTTCTTATACTGTCCCAGTATTATTAAATAAATTAAACAAAGAATTGTTTGACCCCTTTCAGCATTCGAGTGATGTTATTAAGCGATTTTTTCTTAGCAAGATTATGTAATGTTGCACTCAGTTTAAACCTATACCTGTTATTATTTTTTTTCGTTTCCCCATGACCACTTATTTGTTTTTCTAATGCCTATGTTTGTGCTGCAATGCATAGCGCTGTTTTTACAAAGTGTTTTGTTATTTTGTTTCAGTGTTTATTTGGAAAATTGAAAATCTCTGTCTGTGTACTGTACTGCCAAGTTGATAAAGGGGGCAGGACCTCTGTCAAGCTTACGAGCTTTTAGTCCGGTCTCCTTCTCTGTCCAAGAGAAAAATAAAGACTGAATTGAATTGAATTGAATAGACACTAAAGGCACATAGCGTGTTTTGAAACGTTTCTTTCGTCCTTAAGGCGAAAACGTATCAAGTGAAATTAGAATAACTGGTGAGGCTTATGCATTGCTGAATACCGGCCACGTCCTCTGCTATAGAGATCTCCCAGAGAGGAAGCAATGCGGAGTAGGATTCCTAATCAATAAGGACCTGGCGGGCAACATTGACGAATTTTACAGCATTAATGAGAGGGTAGCAGTGGCCGTAATCAAACTTTATAAGAGGCATAGGTTAAACGTAGCACAAGCCTACGCTCCAACATCAAGGCACGATGATAATTAGGCAGATCACTTTTATGAAGATGCTGAAGTAGTGTTACGGTGAAGGGAAGGAAGAAGTTGGATTAGACTAGGCAAAGACGAAGTCTGGCCATTGCCTGAACGCCAATAACCCCTTACAAAAATTTTTAGTAACATTTTATAAAACGTCTTTAGAGAAATGTTACTAGAACCTATCGACATTCTATAAACCGTCTTTAGACACCGTAACAACTTCCTAGTAACCTCCTACCGACTATGGGCCACCGATATTGAATTGAAAGTATAGATATAAAATGTCGATAGAATTCTTACCGACTGCTTATTATCTTATGTCGTTAGAAATTGTCAACTGTGAAGCCACTATTTATTGAACACCTTTATACATCCTAACAACTTGCTAGTAACATCCTGTCGACTATTCGCCTCAGATAGTTGACAGGATGTTACTAGGAAGTCGTTAGGATGTATTAAGGTGGTCAATAAATAGTCGCTTCACAGTTTTTAGGAAGTACATAAAGATTTTATTCAGAGGTAATTACTTTTGCAATTAAATATTGCAAAAGAAGCTTTGATTATCTCTGAATAAAATTTTTATTTGCTTCCTAAAAACTGTGCAGCAACTATTTGTTAACCACCTTTATATATCCTAACGACTTGCTAGTAACATCCTGTCAACTATCTGTCTGTGGCAAATAGTGATTGCCAAGTGGCTAGGTGTGGCATGCAACAGAAGAAGACAGGTTTCCATTTGTGCTTGAACACATCCAATTAATATCCCCGGGCTAGTAAGGAGGACGAGTTCTCCAGCTGCTCTGGAAGTAGGCTGAAATGTTGCGTTGTGTAGTCTAGAAAAGAGAAGAAAAAAGACAATATATTAGTTTTGCTACAGTGACATTGCAACACACCATCCATCTGTTTCTTAAAAAGTAAGTGCACAAGAGACAAGTTTCAACCCTGTGAGCTCTAAACATCTCCATCTGTTTTGTGCAAATCCTAAAAATGCATGAAATGACTGAATTAGTGCATTAAAGCTGGGAGCGTGATGGATGTGCGTAACACCAACAGATGCACGACACAAACTCTATCACACCAATTGTCATCAACAAACAAAAGCTGTAAATCAACTTCAGTTTAATGAGCTTCGATATTCGTATTGTGACCGCTACATGGAAGTTTCATGTGTGAATTATCTTAGGAAAGGCAAGGTGCCAGTGATAACTGTGCTGCAGCTTTGCTTGGGCACAGGTACATAGGAGAGTTGACTTTTGTGTTGCACTTAAGAACCACGAAATTATTTAAGCAACATGTAAGCAGTTGAACAGGCATTACGGACGTTCTACAGCAAGATTAGAAAATGCCTTTGCTGTGCAGGCAGACATTGTCAAAGTGAGCTTGTTACTAAACATATTAGCTTTCCACAAGACAGGATATTATATTATCAGTGCATTCATATGATCAGGGCCTCTATCACAAAAATACATGTGCCAACAGTAATGACAATTTTCTAGTTATGGTGGCAAAGCTTGCATTATAGTATGCTATTATAATCAGGTTAAAAAATTGGAGGACGCTTAAGCTTCGCCTTCAAGAGTGGGACGCGACAGCGTTCCCGTCGACCCGCCAAGGGGTATAAGACAATGCGCTACGGCACAGCAATCACTTACGATGCGCCCCGCATCGGACTTAACGCCCACCTATCACGCGGTGAACGTCGAGCAACGCAGCGTTCGGCGCGACAACGAAACGTGCGCCTGAGCGAACGAAACGAACCAAAGAACTCGGTGTCTCGGAGGGGAAACGATCTACGCCAGCCAAACGTCGTGATCGGCACGGGCAGAGAGATAGATAGTAATCTAAACCGGGAGCCCGGCGAAGCGTCGTCAGGGGAGAGGGAGTCCCGCGACGCGCCTGGCAGCGGTCCCAATGCGCGCGCGGCGCGCCTCCTGTCGGGGCAGCGCCGTACATTGAGAGGAGGGGGTCTTCTGTGTTTGCCGCAAGATGGCTCTGCGTGTGCGGAAAGCGCAAAAGAAATGCAGCGGAAACGCACTTCGCAACTCGTGTAATTGTGACTTCTGTACGTTACATGTTCATAATTACCGATATACACCGCAGTATAACTTTCCACGGCTGGTTTCGAAGGCAACACCGCATTCACTAGAGGCGCGTTTGCACCGCTTGGAAGCATCGAACTCGTGGCTGAGTGGTAGCGTCTCCGTCTCACACTCCGGAGACCTGGGTTCGATTCCCGCCGGGCCAATCTTGGAAGTTGCTTTTTATTTATGAAGCGCCTGCCGTGATTTATCGCTCACGGTCAACGCCGCCGACGCCGACACCCGACGCCGACGACACCGGCTTTTCTGCGACACGAGCTCCTTAACACTATCGCGTTAATAGCTATTTTAGCAGGAAAGAAATGAGTATACGCTAAGATAGCACTGAAATTGCCATGAAAGGAGTTTTGTTGAAAACTGCACAAAGAATATTAAGATGCTTCTTTGTGACACACATACCTACTATGGGGTTGACCTTCTGGGATCCAACGGATCCTTCTGTGGAAGGCATTTGACAGCCGCCCAAAGAAGGACCTCCCTTCAACGTCTTCAATTGAAAAAGGAGCTTTAAGGAGGCCCTCCACGAAGTGAAAGCCTGAGTTGTTAGCATCCAGGCACAGCCTCTTCAGCATGCCCTTTTCAACGTATATACCGTCACCGATGTCTACCTGTGAAAGGATACAACAACCACAGATTCATTTTATACAAGTTTGATCAAGGAATGGTTAGGAAGCAGGGTAAGGTTCGCAAAAGCGGAAGTCGCTGCTTCTCGTTGATTCGGTTTAAAGAAAAAAGCAGCCTTACGTATACCATACATGCATTGTACTGAGCTGTGTACTTTTACGCAAGACTAGAAAGTATTGGGAACTTCAATGCGAAAGAAAGACATGCATCTGCCTAGAACTAAGCAAATGTGTGCCACTCCTTGACAC
Source organism: Dermacentor albipictus (assembly GCF_038994185.2). Taxonomy (NCBI): domain Eukaryota; kingdom Metazoa; phylum Arthropoda; class Arachnida; order Ixodida; family Ixodidae; genus Dermacentor; species Dermacentor albipictus. The sequence continues at coordinate 75,893 of NW_027225611.1, forward strand.
AGAGTGAGATTTGGTGCTGTTTTAGTGATTAGCAGACACTGAATGCTTCAAGTCTGATCGAGTATTGGGCGAAGCTGCGCTCGATTAGTGACGCACAAGTGCTCGAGAACTATCAAACAAGATGCAATTGTCTTCAAATACAATTCTGACTTTCCCTTGCAGACATGCACTTTTCAATTTACTGACTGCACTTGGGTGTAAAGATTTTGTCTGACAGAGTGAATAAACCACATACACAAGCAGCATTTTCATAGTTATCATAGTCTTTAATAGGTACTGATACCTTCAATTTAGAAAGCCCTGTATATTGGGCCTCATCAAACTAATTTCACAAAAGGTTTGTCAAGGTAGAAGCATAGAACTTTAGTCATTAGAAGACAGATGAAAAGAGTTAATTATTGCAATTATTACTGAAAATTGAATTCTAGACAGCTCATCCCAATGAGAAATTGATGCAAGCAGTTTGTACATGCCACATAAGCATTTAGATATCAAAAATAGGGATTAAAGAAAACCTTCCCTTAGAGGTTAATTAGTACAAGCAGCCATGCCCTCGAGGAGACATAACTTCTTTTTCTGTAGGCAGAAAGACACTCGAGTATTTTATTGACACATATATGTGCCCATGCATATATGTCATCTCTGTTGTAAACCTTTTTTTCATGTACATGCAAGGTGTGTTTATAACATCTCATTGTGCACAATATTTGCGTAAAAATTTAAAGACCGCGATTTTGTAGTGATGGTATTCCTTTTCGCTATTCGTTAGTGGGCTGACCGATGCCCCGGCCCATGCTACGTACTGCACCTGCCGGCCGTTAGCGGTGGGCGAGAACAGTGATATAGAATCGAGGGGTAAGTATCGCTACAAAATCGCAGTCTTTAAGTTATTACGCACTGCCGTAACCTACGATTGTAAGAGCTGACATCTCGTTATTAAGATTTTGTTGGTCTGTCTTTCTTAAAGGCTGGCATCTGATTGAAATGTCTAGATTAAAAATGCACCTCGTTATTGTAATATCGGCCTATATCCGCTCTGTAACATAGAAGACAAATACGCGAAGACACTCAAGAACATAAACAATACACACAGGTTCCCGCGACGCGGACCTCCGAACCGAACTATATACATACAAAAATCTTCACACAAGCTTATACATGTATCTCCTTAAGCCTCAAACATAGCCATCGTGTGTCAACGCGCGAAGCCCATGATACATCGACGCATACATTACACATGTACTGTACATGCGGGAATGCCTATATAGCGAATAACTTCTTGCCAGGAAACTACCGAACGAACACCAACTTTCAATGTGTTTTCATAATTGTGTGCCCATTCAGGCATAGCAATCAAGGCGGGTAGCAGAATGCAAGTACGCTGTAACATCAGAGGAAGCTTTCGTGAAATTGCTTGCTAAATGTGCACAGCAACATGGCTAACATACGATAGGAAAGCGCTTTGCTCTAGCTAGTTACACAACGCTCATTGCGTAAATCATAAGCTTCAAGAATGCGCGCAAGCGCCAAACTTGCTTACCTTTCAAGACTTGGCAAACGCTCCTTCGTCTAACAGGTACAAAGGCACCGACGTTTCTCTGGCGCAAGCCCTGCAGAACTTCCGATGAACTCCAGCTCCACAAAAGCACAACCTTCATCACTCTTCCAAACACTTCAATTCGAAGCCCCAGTACCAGACTTTTCACGAGAGCGCGGGCAGGCAGCTCGGCAGAACAAAGGCAGCTCGGACGGGCGCTGTACTAGGGCACTCACTGACGACACTGGTGGATCGCTCGAAACACACGGTGAACTAATGGCGTTACACGAGACCGGAGGGTTTGGGAAGGTTACTGCACACGACAAGGAGCACGTTTTGTCTAGGCACTTCTAAAATATAACTCAAATACCACCTTACTGCAAGGAGCATTCACTTCAACCAACGTGGTGTGTCGACCAAACAAATACTGCAGTAGCGCCACTCTGCGGTTTTTTAGAAAAAATGTATCTTAAATAAAAACATTGCGTGTTTTTTCCTAATAACATTTGATAGAGTCCTTTAATAGATTTGTTTGGTCCAAAAGTGTGTAAGTGTGTACTTTGTACTTTGTGATACGAAGTTTAAGGAAATGTATTTATAATAAAAACTAAGCGGATGCTGCCTTTAAGATCCGCAATTGCTTCAGGTGCATGCAGGTTGCAAAAGCACGGCCTTAGAGATCAGACTTTGTCACTCAAAGGAAGCCATAGTGGGAGGCGAAGAGGCATTGAGGCCCCAATCGTTGGGTTTACAGTGCCTAGGTAGGCTTGCTTATTTATAAAGAATATACGGGGACTTCAGCTGAACCATGAGCGAGCTATACAGACACACGCGATACGATTCGGTGTCCGATCCGACGTGCGGCGCTGCATGCTACGGCATGAGCGGCGCGTAAGCTCAGGTCTCTCGCTCCGCCCACATCCAGCTCCCCAGCTTGAGTTCATATCCACGTCAAGAAACGCAATATAAACAACTCTGCACAACACTGCTACGCTTTACGCGAACGCTGTCGATAAAATTAAGCCCCTGTGAGTGACAGAACACTTCACGATGGCGCGTTGTCCACTGACGGCTCCGCTAAAGCCAGCGATAGGGCCGGTAGGCATAGCTAGGCGGACGTTGCAGCCGACGGCGCTTGCGATCCAGCCCGAGCTCGTCTAAGAGTGCTTATTTTTGCCAAAACAATTAACACTGTACACTTAGGTCGGCCGTAATTAAATACAATTGGTTTACTCGACGCAGTCGTTGCGAAGGGCAAACGTGCAAGCGAAGCGGGCAGCCTCGCTCAGACGGTCGGTGTGTGATGTCTGCTCGCGAAATGCCCTCGCGTCGCGGTTCCCGATCTCACCAGTAGCTTAGTGCTAGTGTACAAGGCACTTGTTTGCATAACAGGCACACGTTCGAGATGATTTTACTGAACTGGTAACTATTTCATGTCAGAAACAAACTGCAGCAGGCAAGGAAAAAGAATAACTGCGAGAAACCGGCCAGCCAGCACCGCCTCCGTGGAGGGAACGTCAGAGAACGTCACATGCCAGCCGCGCTGTCATTGGCTGCGGCCAGACAACGGTGCAGTTGGCGGACACGTGGGACGATGAAAATCTGCCCGATTTGTCGCACGCCGGACGTCCGTTCCGGCGCTTCGGCACGGTAAAACAGCTCGATTCGGGCTGCAGTTTCGGCGCGTCAGACGCCGGATCGGACACCGCATCGGACCGTGTGTCTCCCGCTTTATTTGGCGAACACGAGCCGATCAGCGCGCCATCCGTGCAGCTCCGTCTAGTGCTATGGCGCATGGCCTACGGGATTCTTTGACACCTACTGAGGACAAATTCATGATCACCGCTCATATACACGCTTCCCATGGCACTAGCTGTCGTGTTTTCGAGAATACGTGCCCTCATCTTGAATTGGTGAGACCATATTTCCTCTTAGCGTCCGGTATTAGAAGCAATTTTTTTCTATGAACCTTCTACTATCATCTGTTACTAGGAAGTTGATTAAAAATTAGAAAAACAGTTACTGTGCAAAAAAACATTTTTTTAAGCAGCCAGTCTTTGCATATTCATTTTTAGTTCAGATGCTGTTATATGTTCATTTTTCGCTAAATCATTTTTAACAACTTTCTAGTAACCAGTGTTACTAGAAAGTTGATTGAAAATTGTGGAAATTTACACCTGTCCATGAAACAAGACTGTCTTGCACCAGCCATGTTCACTGAATAATTATAACCTTATTGAATAATACTCATGCATGTTTTGTAACTTGGGTTATGTACTTTAGGAACATCATTATTTTTATTGACTTCTTAATGAATCGTGTTGCTAAAAAGTTAAAATAGTGTGTCTTAACTTTCTAGTAACTTTATTTTTACATACTGAAGTTAGAAAAGAAGTAACCAACTTTCTTTTGACAAACGTTACTAAAAAGTAAAAGTCAATAGGATGTTACTAAAGTTGATAGGATGTTGATAAAAGTTCTAAAGAAAGTAAGGAAGCATTTTTGTATGGGACATCAGTTGTAAATATACAATATTTTACACTCGTGGGCATGCTTTCTTCCTGCAACATTTTAGTGGAAGGTGCAGGGTACAATCACGGAACTTCGCAGCGGACGTCATCTACCTGCCACCACAATGGCAAATCAACCGGCACAAGCGACAACGCCTCAGCAACCCGTGCCAACGGCCATCGTCACTCATCCGCGGGACCCAGGGACATTTTGTGGCACGGACAACGCCGACGTCGAAGACTGGCTTACGATGTACGATCGAGTGTGGGACAACAACAGGTGGGATCCAACAATGATGCTAGCAAACGTGATATTTTAGCTAAGAGGAACCGCGAAGCAATGGTACGACAAACACAAAGCTGACCTAACGGGCTGGGATGTCTGCAAAGAAAAAATGCGAGACCTGTTTGGCAGACCTGTCGGTCGTCAGCTGGCAGCAAAAAAAGAACTTGCGTGCTGCGCTCAGACGTCCACAGAGTCTTATGTCATGTACATTCAGGATGTGCTGGCCCTCTGTCGCAAGGCTGATGACAAAATGACCGAGGCAGACAAGATTGGTCACATACTGAAAGGCATTGCAGACGATGCCTTCAATCTCCTGATGCGTAAGGATTGTGCGACTGTGGATGCAATTGTAAAGGAGTGCCGGCGCTTCGAACAAGCGAAGGGCCGCCGCGTCGCACATACTTTTGACCGATTACCCAATACCACCGCGACATCTTCTTGCGAAGACCCGCCGCGGTTCATTCAGCCCGCAGGACCGGAAGACATCACGCGCATCGTTCGCCGTGAGCTCGAGGCCATGGCTCCGGCTCCTGTTCCTCCCGACTGTCGGGAAAGCGTGACCGCTATCTCCCTCATACAAGCGGTCTTTCGGGAGGAAATAGCAAGTTTGGGCAATCGATCTCTCTGCTCGGTCCGCCATACAAACACCTACCAGATTTCTCCGGCCACTCGCTTCCATACGCGAAGCTTTCCGCCACCCCGTCGCAACCCAGCTGACTGGCGCACAGCGGATGATATACCCATCTGCTTTAATTGTTCCGGTATTGGACACATCGCCCGTCATTGCCGCAACCACTGGTCGTCGCCTCCTCGGTGGTCGTCTCTGAGTCACTACCGCCAAGCACCAGACAATCCCACTTTCTCGCCCTGTACGCTGAGAGTGATGCACCAAGATCTAGCCGCTCCCCGTCTCCGCAATGTCGTAGGTCCCGTTCGCCTCTCGTTCACCGCTCTTCGTCCCCTTCTGCAACCGGTCGCTTCCCTTCGGGAAACTAGGCGGTGCAGATCCCGGAGGTGAAGCTGCAACTACAACCCGGCCAACAAATCCTCTGTTGACCCTGCCTACATGTGGAAACCTACTGGACATCGAAGTTGATGGCGCTCCTGTTAGATCACTCGTTGATACATATATGTATACTTATGGGGTTTTACGTGCCAAAACCACTTTCTGATTAGGCACGCCGTAGTGGAGGACTCCGGAAATTTCGACCACCTGGGGATCTTTAACGCGCACCTAAATCTAAGTACACGGGTGTTTTCGTATTTCGCCCCCATTGAAATGCGGCCGCCGTTGCCGGGATTCGATCCCGCTACCTCGTGCTCAGGAGCCCAACATCATAGCCACTGAGCAACCACGGCGGGTCTCGTTGATACAGGGGTGCAGCTTTCAGTTATGAGCGCTGCTCTACGCTGAAGGCTCAAGAAGGTTTTGACACCCACCGTACTGGGCACTGTGCGAGTCGCCGATGGGAGTACATCACCTGTCCTTGGAATGTGCACAGCACGTGTGACCATTGGGGGCCATTATACCATTGTTCTATTTACCGTCCTTGAACACTTTCCGCACGACCTAATTGTCGGCCTCGACTTCCTTTCGAAACACTCTGCCCAAATTGACTGCTCCGCAGGTGTTGTACAGTTGGATCTGCCGCTTCCTGCCGACACAACAACTTGTGCTTCACACCGCTTATGTTCTGCTGAGTTTGCAAGGCTGTCTCCACAAGCGGCTACAAATGTCCTCCTGACGCCGTGTCCTCCCGCACCTGATGGCGAGTACGTCGTGTCACCGCTTATTGACGTGGTTTTGTCGCCCAGTATTGCCCTGCCGAGCACCTTAGTCCGGATCCGCGAAAACTGCACTCGCATGCCCATCCTCAATTTTAGATTTTCGTCGCATGTGCTGCCACATGGTACCGCCATTGCGAATATCACTCCTTTGGAAGAATTTGAGGTTTCTTCTGTGACCTCTGAATCCTTCCTCAGTACCAACGGACCATTGTCACCCACTCCTCCGTACTCGACACCTACGGACGATGTTTCTAAGATGATCGCCCCTGACCTTCCTTCCGAGCAAACAGCAGCTCTTCGTCACCTCCTGTCATCTTATCGGGACATCTTTGATTTGGACGACCGTCCACTTGGCCAGACATCTGTTGTCACGCATCGCATCAACACTGGTGACGCCAGCCCCATTCATAGGCGGCCGTATCGTGTCTCCGCAATAGAAAGGGCCATCATACAAAAAGAGGTAGACAGGATGATGGACAAGGACATCATTGAACCCTCAAGTAGCCCGAGGGCATCACCCGTTGTCTTAGTAAAGAAGAAAGACAACTCGTGGCGCTTCTGCGTTGACTACCGTCACCTCAACAAGATAACAAAGAAGGATATTTATCCCCTGGCTCGCATCGATGACGCTCTTGACTGCCTTCACGGATCCCAATACTTTTCATCAATTGACCTCCGCTCCGGCTATTGGCAGATTAGCGTCGATGAGATGGACCGCGAGAAAACCGCTTTCGTCACACTGAAGGGTCTGTACCAATTTAAAGTCATGCCCTTTGCATTATGCAATGCGCCAGCTACATTCAAGCGCATGATGGACTCTCTCTTGCGCGGCTTGAAGTGGTCTACATGCCTGAGTTACCTCGACGATGTGATTGTGTTTTCGCCGAACTTTGAGAGCCATCTGCGGCACCTCACAAACATACTCTCCGTGTTTCGCAGGGCTGGCCTTCAGCCCAACTCCTCCAAGGGCAATTTCGGTCGCCATGAAATTAACATGCTCGGCCATCTCGTAAACGCCGCCGGAATCCAACCTGATCCACAGAAAGTTCACGCCGTGCGAAACTTTCCTGTACCTTGTTCAACAAACGATGTCCGTAGTTTTCTGGGCTTATGCTCTTAGTTTCGGTGATTTGTGAAAAATTTTGCCAACATAGCTCACCCTCTCACTGACCTTCTTAAGAACCTTCACTGAACCTTCACTGACCTTCTTGACTTTGGCAGCAGTGACAGTGGTGTGCGCACGTTTTCACAAGCATCCATTGCATTTTCCAGGTTGGTGCACATGTCTTTGCATTGATCTGACATAGCTAGGATAATACTTAGCCGCTGTCGCTGCTGCCCTGTGCCCTTTCTTTAGTGTGCCTGTTGTACCTATCATGTCAAAAGAGTTCGCAAAGCTGTTGCAAAATTTTAAAGAAGAAATGAGAGCTGAGTGGAAAAGCACAAGGGATGCTGTCGAACGAAGCATGCGCACAGACGAGCGAAAGATGCGTGCAGAATTTGAAGAGATAAAATCTAGCTTGAAATAGGTTAGCTCAAGTCTCGATGATGCGAGCCGTCGACTTGACTTTGTTCTCAATGAGAACAAAGGTATTAAGAAGGAAAATGAGGCTCTCAAACTCAGGATCCACGCTCTCGAAAAAGATGCTGCCGACTGTCAAATAAGCATGCTAAAATTGAAGCAATACTCGCGAAATCGAAATATTGAAATCAAGGGAATAGCAAAAGCAGATGATGATAACTTTGCACAGCTCCTGACGAAAGTTGGTGAAGCTATCGGAGAACCCATATCAGCCTGCAACGTCGATATGTGCCACGGGGTGCAGACTAAAGATAAAAATAAACCGAATATCATTGTCCAGTTTCAACACCGGGAAAAACGTGACAGGGTTCTCAACATCGCTCGAAAAAAGAAGATAACGAACACTGCCATCGGATTGCAAAACGACGCTCCAATCTATATAAATGAGCACTTGTGCCCGGCAATGAAAAGAATCCTGGGGTTGGCAATTTACCGAAAGCGCGAAAACGGTTGGAAGTTCGTTTGGACAAGGAATAGGAACATCTTTGCCCATCGTACGGAGACGTCACCTATCATTGCTATCTGTCGCGAAAGTGATGTGGAAAAGATTAGCAGCACCACACACTTGTAGTGTTAGAACCATACGATGATGCCTATTAGCAATGTTATGTCGGCTAGTTATATCGCCCCTGAGGACATTCAACACGTTGTGAAATCAAGGAAAAACGGTATTAGGTTTTTCAAAGTTATGCACTTAAACGCACGGTCACTTCAGCCAAAAAAAGAAGATATCACTTTGCTGTTGGAATCATGTCGTATAAATTTTGACCTCTTGATGTTCACAGAAACATGGTATACAAGTGAGTCAGAACATTTCATGCTGCCGGGGTTCAACCATTTCTTTTTAAACCGCACGGAGAGTAGAGGGGGTGGCATTGCCATTCTAACAACTCTTGAGTTCTGGAAGTAATTGAAAAATACAGCCTTATCATAAAAAACTACGAAACCTTATGTATCAAAAACGGGTACAAATGTATTCGCCGTTCTGTATCGCCCTCCTAGCGGTTCTATGGCTGATTTCCTAACATTTTTTTATCGTCTTTTGTCACATGCAAGTGCTATGAATTATATGCTTACTGTCTGTGGGGATTTTAATATATACGTCTTGAAGAACTCAGTTACAAGTAAAGAATTTTTATCAGTGCTTGAGTGCGACTCTTTTGAAAATGTCATTACTATGCCAACGCGAGTTACTGAATCAACAATGTCATTGCTGGACATGTTTGTTACCAATTCTATACCGGAAGAAAGCATTTCAGGGGCACTAAGTTGCGACATAAGCGATCACTTGCCTATATTTATCTTCCTGAAAATGCGCACCAACCCGGCCTACGTGAAACCAGAAGAATTCATGTACTGCTCAGTGACACCTGCAACATTGGAGTACTTTAGACAACGTATCAAGCAATTACATTCGAATGATATTTTGGCCGAGAGAGATGCAAACAACTCGTATAATTTCTTTATAACAACATTTAAAGAACTTTACTTTGAATAGTTTCCTCTCAAGACATATCACAGACCAAACAAATCTCGGAAACCATGGATAATAAACTATCTAAAGCGACAGATAAACCATAAAAATAAACTTTACCAGCAGTTCGTTAAATCTCGTAATGCGGACTTATGGACTGAATACAAGACTGTTAGAAATAAGTTGAACAAAGAAAAGAAAAGAGCAAAAAGGGACTACTACTACCACATATTCCATCCACAACGTCCAGAGCGACGTTATGCCATGTGGAACAAACTGAATGAAGTACTGAATAAAGGAGCCACTCCCACTAAAATTGAAAATCTGGAAATAGACGGAAAAACGTTAAACGGAACTGAGTTTGCAAACAATTCAATTATTTCTTCGTGAAAATAGGAAATGTCAGCCACAGCACACAAACAACAACCGGCATTAATCCGATACCAAACACGCTTTTTCTTAAACCAACTTCCAGTTCTGAAGCAATTACGCTATTCAGTAGAATAAAAAATAGTCGCAGCTGTGATTCTGATGGCATAGAAATGCGACCAATAAACTATGTATTAGATATCATAGCGGAAGTACTAACACATATCTACAACTTGGTGTTATCAACAGGTATTTTTCCAACGCTCATGCAACTAGCAAAAATTACCGCAATATATAAAACAGGAGACAAAAACAATTTAAGCAATTATCGCCCAATATCCATACTCCCCATTTTCTCGAAATGCCTTGAAAAAATAATAAACGATAGAATTGACATCTTCTCTAGAAAGTACGATCTTATCACTGAATGTCAGTCTGGTTTCAGACAAAAACGTTCAACTGAGAGCGCTCTATTAGCCCAAAAAGAAATAACATTATACAATATTGAAAACAGGCATTTGACGCTTGCATTATATTTGCACTTCAGTAAGGCGTTTCATCGCGTAAGTCATGAATTATTATTAAATAAATTAAAATGCTATGGATTTAGAGGAATCTCGCTCAAACTTGTTCTGTCGTATTTGAGTGCGCGGTCTCAGTACGTTGATATAAATGTCTTTAAATCACGCACACAACCAATTCAAATCGGGGTGCCACAAGGCAGCATTCTAGGGCCTGTATTATTTCTATATTACATCAATAACATAATCAACATCTATGGTGGGTTGCAAATTTATAATTTATGCTGATGATTGCACACTATTTTTTACTGGAAGAAAGTTAGGTACTCTCGAGGCACTAGCAGCAAACACCTGTTATAAGCTTCGCGATTGGCGCACTAAAAACAATATAATGCTAAATGAAACAAAAACAAAATGTGTCCTTTTTCGAGCCCTTGGCACATCCCTACACTTACCTTCCCATATTACCCTAGGCCCATACAAAATTTCGGTAACCAAATCAATTAAGACGCTTGGAGTAATTTTTAATGAACATGTATCCTGGAATGAGCAAATAGATCAGATTAGCTTAAAGCTGAGACGCGTGGTTGGCGCTTTAAATCGTAGTCGATATCTTTTGCCTCTTACCATAAAGCGACTTATTTATCAAGCTCTCTTCCATGCCCACTTGAACTACTGTGCTTTAATATGGGGAAACACTACATTAACCAATTTGAATAAGCTAAAAATACTTCAGAAAAGAGCTATTAGGGCAATAGAGAACATATCATACCTTGAACACACCAGCCATCTTTTTGTGAAGCATAAAATTGTTACGGCGAACAATATATACAAATGCAAGCTGCTACAATCCTACATTAGTGCAACTCGCGGGAAGCTTGACACATTTCTCCTACTTGCAAATCTTGAACCTACTCAAAGTATTTACTTCCATCGGTATAAACCCCCTGGAAAACTCCATTCTCACGCACTATTTACGGAACGCAAAGGCTTAGCTACAGATTACCAAGCACTCTTAACGCATATGAGCAGCAAGACATCGAAATCAAAACACTAAACTCAACCAATGTAGTTAGCTTGTTTGCATAATATCATTGTTTTCACTAAGCGTAGAAGTACGATGCCAATTTGTCTCCTCTTGCTTTATTATATGCAAAAATGGCCCTATATGTACAATTTTTCGTACTGGTGTATAATAATTATTTGCTTTCGTTCAAGTGTTTACCCTGTCACTTTATTTATTCACTTTTCGCTTGTATAATTCTCGTTTTGCTTGTATATTTACCCTGTCATTGCTCCTACAGGGTGGACGGTGCTTAGTCAAGCTGCACTATCCGGAGCTTTTTCCCCGTCTCCCCTTTTTCACAAATGTTTTGGTTTTGTGAAAATGAAACACTGACTGACTGAAAACGTCTCCTTCTCTTGGGGACCACTGCAGGAGAAAGCGTTCTCTACCCTGATTGAGCGGCTTACAACTTCCCCAATTCTGTCACACTTTGACCCTTCTGCGCCAACTGAAGTACGAACTGACGCCAGTGGTCATGGCATCGGCGCTGTGCTCGCTCAGCGTCAACAGGGCCAAGACCATGTCATCGCTTACGCTAGCCGCCTTCTTTCCATGCCCGAGCGAAATTACTCCCATACTGAGAGAGAATTTCTCGCGCTCGTATGGGCGGTCGCGAAATTTCGGCTGTACCTTTTCGGTCGGAGCTTCTGCGTCGTAAACGATCATCACGCCCTCTGCTGACTCTCCTCTTTGAAGGACCCAACTGGGAAACTTGCACGTCGGGCCTTGCGTCTACAAGAATATACATTTTCTATTATGTATAATACAGGGCGCCTGCATAAAGACGCTGACTGCCTGTCCCGCAATCCCGTGGATCAACCGGACGATGCCGATGCAGACTCGGACATCAGTGTTCTATCCCTCTCCGGCTTCCTCCATATTGGCGACGACCAGTGCAAAGATCCTGTTCTTTGAACACTTATGGAACACCTAAGCTTCTCACCCAATGACACGTCCCTCCGGATGTTCACCTTGCGCGATGGGACTTTATACCGTCGTAGCGTTCGTCGTGACGGCCTGGAGCTCCTCCTAGTCGTTCCCAAGCACCTTCGTCTCGCCATGCTCCAGCAACTTCACGACGCTCCTACTGCTGGACATCTGGGCATCACTCGTACATACGACCGCCTGCGGCGACGCTTCTTCTGGCCCGGCATTTATCGCTCTGTGCGCCGTTGTGCCGCTTCTTGCGACCTGTGTCAGCCCCGGAAGACGCCTGCTATGCCTCCCGCTGGTTTGCTGCAACCAATTGACATCCCTACAGAGCCCTTCTAACGGGTGGGCCTAGACCTCCTTGGCCCCTTTCCAATTTCCATCAAAGGAAACAAATGCATTGCTCTAGCAACCGATTATGCCACGAGATATGCCATCGCACGTGCGCTACCAACCAGCTCCGCTACAGATGTCGCCGACTATTTACTATACGACGTCATCCTGCGCCACGGCGCCCCTCACAAGTTGCTGACGGATCGCGGCCGCTACTTCCTATCGAAGGTCGTCGACGATATGCTCCGCTCCTGTTCTACAGAACACCAGATTGCTACCGCGTACCACCCTCAAATGAACGGCCTCACCGAGCGACTCAACCGCACGCTAACTGAAATGCTGGCCATGTACGTTTCCGACGATCACCGCGACTGGGACGTCGCTTTACCATACATCACTTTAGCATACAACTCATCCCGTCACGACACTGCCGGATTTTCACCATTTTACCTGTTGTATGACCTCGACCCCACCTTGGCCTCTGACACGCTGCTATTTTCCGCAGTATAATCACCCAGCACTGGTTACGCTCGCGATGCTATTGACTTAGCCGCCCAGGCCCGAGAAGTCGCCCATTATCGCCTCACAGTCTAGCAAGCTTCTCAAAAGCGACGCTCGACCTTCGGCATCGAGACTCCCATTTTTCACCTGGTTCCCTTGTCCTTCTCTGGACGTCTTCACGTCGCGTCGGCTTGCCGGAAAAACTACTTTGCCGTTATTCTGGTCCGTACCAGATCTTACGCCTACTTTCCGACGTGACATACGAGATCGCCCCAGTCGGTCAGCCTTCAGTGCCTTCCAACGTCACCAGCGATGTTGTTCACGTCGCCAGGCTGAAGCCCTATGTCTCCCCATTAAGTGATGCTCCATAACTTGCACCGGGACGAAGCTACCCCGCCTCGAGAGTGTTGTTACAGTGAAGGGAAGGAAGAAGTTGGATTAGACTAGACGAAGACGAAGTCTGGCAGTTGCCTGAACGCCATTAACATCAGTTGTAAATATACATTATTGTACACTCGTGGGCCCGCATTCTTCCTGCAACAATAGCGATGAGAAAAGTGCAAACTCAGTATGGGGTAGTTAAGGGGGAATTCAATGCAAAAATGGCGGAAAAGCAGGCTGGGGAACAAGCAATCCGAATCTACGGCGTCGATTCTAGCAACGCAAGAGGAGAGGTGCTGGTAGAATTTGCAGAAAGGAATAAACTTTGAATAATAAGCAGCTGTTTCAGTAAGCGTAGAAAAAAAATGCGGACCTTGGAAAGTCTTAATGGCCAAATAAGAGATTAAATTGGTTGCAAACTTTCTGCCGACCCCAGCATAGTGCAGGGTGTAGAAGTGACAGGTATGGTAAAACATCTTGAAGGGGCAGCGCAAAAAGACGATGACAGAAGGCAGGAACACACAGGACAGCGCTGAACCCACAACTAACTTTATTCGAAGGCATACATAGACAATCCATACACAACCCATAGCCACGTGCTCTCCCATCCATGGCGTCATTATCATTGCGCAGGCAAAAAAACACGCAAAACAATTTAATCTAATGCTACGCTATGAAGCGGCTTAAAAATTCAAATTCACTATCATGGAAATTTATCGATGGCATGCTTACACAACGCGACCCTTTTTTCCTGATATAAAAGGCCTCAATAATCTCCCTCGTAGTCTGATTTTTGTGCGTGGAAAGTATTGTGGTGTCTTTATATATTGGAGTGCACCCATGCTCAGAGCAATGCCGCGCGACATGCGAGTAGGCATTACCCGTTAGTGAGCGCCTATGTTCAGACAATCTAATATTGAGGCAACGACCTGTTTGACCGATGTATACGTGACCGCAGGAAAGTGGAAGTTCGTAAACAACTCCCATTCTACAGTGCACAAACGGGGAAGTATGCTTAACAGTACAGCCTTTCCCAGCATGAGTGGAGGCAGCCTGGGCCAATTTCCTATCGATCTTACCACAAATTTTGATCAACTTGTTAGGGGCAGAAAAAACAACCTTTATATCAAACCTGCCTGCTGCATTCCTGAGATTATGTGATAGTTTATGCACATATGGAATTACAACCAGTTTTTTCTTCTTGTCGGCAGGGTCTGGATTATTCATTCTTGTGGGCGCTCCTAATTTTACACGTTTAACAAGCTTCTGTACTGTCATGCGGATAGCATCCTCTCGAAAACCTGCCGTACCAACCAGTACCAACTCGCCCAAATGTCGATCCTACTAAGGTATGGTAAAGTGCAGCAATCACAGGCTAGAGAAAGCTAGGATTGGCCTCATTTTGAAGAGAGAACGATCGAAATTGGTCAAGAAGAAGCAGGTTAACCTACAGGCAGTAGGGGTAAAAGCAGACAAATTCAGGCTGGTACTTGCAACCAAATATCCAGCCTTAGAACAAAGATAATGATGACATAGCGGTAATGAATGAAACCGTAACTAGGCTGGGTCCAGAGGCAGCAATTGATGTGGGAGGCAGTGTACCGAGGCAACCATTAGGGAAGCTCTTCCAAGTAACAATGGACCTAATACAAAAGTGACAATGAACGTGTCCAACACAAGACGGAACTGTCAAAACTGATCAACAAGGCGAAAGTAAGTGATATTCAGAACTATATCGTGAGAGAAACTGAAGAAGCTTTAAAAAAACAGACGCAGCCTGAAATCAGTGAGAAAGAAACTTGGCATAGGACAATCCAAAATGTATGCACTGAAAGATAAGCAGGGCAATATCATCAGAAATTTCGAAGGCATAGTAAAAGCAGCAGAAGAATTCAGTGCTGTCATGTACAGTACACGGAGCAGTCACGATACCTCCATAGAAACAGTAATGAACAGGATACAGAAACTCATCCTATATCTAGGGATGAGGTGAGAAGGGCCTTACAGGACACGAAACGAGGAAGAGCGGTAGGAGAAGATAGAATAACAGTCGATTTAATTAAAGATGGAGGAGAACTAATGCTTGGAAAACTGGCGGCTCCTTATACAAAGTGTCTATCGACTGCAAGAGTCAGAAAAATCTGGAAGTATACAAGCTATATGCAAATCGACAAAAAGGAAGACGTTACAGAATTGAAAAATGGTAGGTCCATAAGCTTACTCCCTGTAACATATAAAATATTCACTACAATGATCTCCAATAGAATAAGGGCAACACTGGACTTCAGTCAACCAAGGGAACAGGTTGGCTTCAGGAAAGGATACTCTAGAATGGATGAACACAATGTCATTAATCAGGTAATCTAGAAATCCGCAGAGTACAATACTGCGGCATTACACAGTCAAGGAATACAGACCGCTTACGTAGATAACTAGGAAAATATCAACAGAGATTCCACCGCTACCTTAATTCTACACAAGAAAAGCAGGAAGATACCTATAAAGAAAGGGGTCAGAGAGGGAGACAATCTCTCCAATGCTATTCACTGCGTGTTTGGAAGAAGTATTCAAGCTAATAAACTGGGAAGGCTTAGGAATAAGGATTGACGGCGAATATCTTGGCAACTTTCGGTTTGCCGATGACATTGTTCTATTGAGCAACACTACAGACGAGTTGCAACAAGTGATTGTGGACTTTACAGAGAAAATGTAAGAGTGGGGTTGAATAATAATATGCAGAAGAAAAAGGTAATGATGAATGACAGGGCACGAAACAAGAGTTCAGGATCGCCAGTGAGCCTCTAGAGTCTGTGAAGGAGTACGTTCACTTTAGAAGAGTTAACTGCTGGGCTAGTTGGTGATCTTGCATCCGAGTCGTCTTTCTTGTGTGTGTTGTTTTTGGCGCAAATTTGTATTAGTATGAGAGTACGTTTCCCTAGGTCAAATAATCACAGCGAACCCTGATCACGAGAAGGAAATTACCAGAAGAATAAAAATGGGTTGAATCCCATACGGCGGACATCTAGAGCTCGTAACTGGAAGCTTACCGTTATTGAAAAAGAAGGTATACAATCAGTGCATTCTACCGGCGCTGACATATGGGGGCGAGCTTGGAGACTGACAAAGAAGCTTGAGGACAAGTTAAAGACCGCGCAAAGAGCTATGGAACAAAGAATGCAAAGCATAACTTTAAGAGACAGAAAGAGAGCAATTTGGTTTTGTATCATAGAGCAAACGGGTGTAGACGATATTCTAAATGACATTAGGAGAAAAAATGGAGCTGGGCAGGTCAGGTATTGCGCAGGCTTGATAACCGTTGGGCCATTAGGGTTACAAAATGGGTACGAAGATAAGGGGAACGCCGTCGAAGACGGCAGAAGACTAGGTGGGGTAATGAAATTAGGAAATTCGCGGTCGCTAGTTGGAATCGGTTGGCGCAAGTCAGGGGTAATTGGCGATCGCCGGGAGAGGTCTTCGTCCTGCAGTGGATAAAAAATATGCTGCTGCTGCTGATGATGAAGTATGAACATATTACTAAGATATATTTCTTCTCTTTAGAGCTACGACATGGGAAAGTCGTGCTTGTGGGACTCTTGTGCTCTTTGAAACGTACGACAAAGAAGTTTAAAGTCCAGCGCGTGCAATAAAATATGCAGTGTTACAAAAACCATCAGCAGAGGTAGTATTCGTAATAAGTAATCTAGTTGAAGCTACATAACGGTGTCTATTTGCGCTATATCGAAGCATGGTTTTTGAGTACATGGTCTTCCAAGAAATTAAGGTTCCCCAAATTATTGCACAAGGTTCTTCGCTCAACGCGGGCAGGTACTTCGAAACCTTAAAATTCTACCCTCATTATTCATCGAACGTGTATTATCTTGTCAAATAATCTCAGATAAGTTCTTTAAATTTCAGAAATACAAAAGATCATATTGATACTGCGTTCATACCACGCGGAAGTCGGAGGAGAGAAAATTTTGGGCAAAGATACAGGGTCGTGATTATGCAGTCCGTCTTGTAAAAAGAGGGAAATATTCCAATCACAGATGCTCTCTTTACTTCCGCCCACAAAGTTCGTGCAGAGCACATTGTCCTCTGGTACGAATACCACAGTTGATATAGCCTTCTGAGGTTCAGCTCTTGACTCGCTCTATGGCTCGTTTGGCTCATAGCTCATTTCACCGGGGTAATACCACCTGACTAAATACCTTTATTTATTTAACTCTGCCCCGACTACGGAGGGTTATGTCGCGGAACAAAAATAAATACCATTTTACATTTAAAAAAAAGCGTCGCAGCTTCACGAGAAAGCCCGCTGCGCTGGTGAAGGTTGTCACCTGCAGTAAAGATAAAAGTAGAAGCGCGCAGTTCAAAAATGAATTGTCACTCGCCAATTTTCCAGGATGCGACTCCTTAAGGACGCGACTAACCCCTACGAGGGCAATGCTGACCTCAAGATGATGCTTGCGGCCTTTGGGAGGCCGGCAGAGCACTTTATTTGTATAAATTTCTGGGGCATGACTTCGAAAGGCTTAAGCCTTTAAACCAACGTAAACTCCGAAACGCTTTCACAGCCACTTCACTGGCTGCACAAAAACCGCGCATTGTCAGCCCGCTTTTTCAGAGCACACGTGCTCTAAAACGAGAAACATATTCACGAGGAAGGGCCGCCTATATAGATCAGTCATGGCAAGAAATTTAACCACCAATTACATCTCGTTATCCTGATGTGTTGATGATCTGCACTCTGCGGCTTGTGTTCCGTATTCAGGCAAAACTATAGTTAGTTGCGGTGTCCGTAATTCATACGCAAATATATGACATTGAAGCCAAAGTCACATCACGTGTCATATATTATAAATTGAAAGAAAAATTTGATACCGTATTTTACAATACTCGCAAGGCTCACGTCGATGCCTGCGATCCATTTCAATCTATCATCTGCTCGAGGGCACAAATACTCTGTTTAGATGATAACAGACCCTTTCATCCACCGTGGTCGTGTATTGGCTCCGGCGTTGCTCTGCTAAAATCGAGGGCTTGGTGTCGTGTGTTTATGGCGGGATTTCGTTGGGGGCGAAATTGAAAAACACCGTGTATTGTGCATTGGGTATACGTTAATGAACCCCAGGTGGTGAAAACTTACCCGGAGTTCACCCCAATTTCAATTTTGCAACCCCCTTTTTGTTGTTTAAAAGTAATATCATGTAGGGCCATAACATCCCTATTGAAAAAATATGTATGAGAATTTCACGAGAACTTCTGTACGCTATTATTGCTCCGTAGACTCGACGACGTCGTACATCACATGTGTACGAGTGGACATCGTCACTGAACGAGATCGTTCTCGTGTGGGTATATTAAACGAGATTATTCTCGCATAGCTATGCTTGACGAGATAGTTCTCGCACGGCGATGCGAAACGATATCGTTCTCGTTTGTGTATGCTACATGAAAATGTTCTCATTTAGCTATGCAGAATGACACCATTCTTGTTTAGCTGCATTCTACAAGTGTTCGCATTTGTGTTGAATGAGTTCTTTTGTTCATGCAATATTTTTGGTGAAGTTCCACACAGTAACACCTTCTGCCAACATTGCAGCGATTAATTTCGATCACGTGAGTCGGCCGAGGTGCCAGCTCAGAGACAAAGTGGACACTTTTTAGGGCCCACAATTAACACAAACCATCTTTATTTTGTATTCCGAAGCATCGTGCCCAGGTGCTTGTTCAGGTCCTTCAGCCTCCTTGCCTTCGTATCCACAGTGCTCGGCGTTTTTGAAACAGTGCTCGTATGCATCTGCACAAAAATGTAAACAAAGCAGCCGGCCCTGTTAGATTACAACAAGCCATTGGCACTGACATGCACAATAGGTAGCTCCACTGCATAACTGATTTGGCTGGTTCTTGCATGATATTGTGTGTAAAGCGTGAACATCTCACAGAGAAACAGGAAAAAGAGAACACGGAGGCTTATGAGTTTTCTACCTGCGTAAATTGATATTTCAAGATTAACCACAGTAGTTGAAAGCAAGTGCTCGTCCTCGCATTGTCTTGTTCTCGTCTCTGTTAAATGTTCGTGTTTCACAAAGAATAGAAATGGCTGCAGAATTGCAATACAAGACCACTGAAATAGTCTAATACTTTTCCACAAGTATTTTACATTAAATGAACAAGTATAACCAGCACAATGCGTTGGCGGGCTAGTTGGTGCGAATCCATGAATACTTTGTTTAGCGCAAAACGACACACACAAGAAAGACGACAGGACATGGCGCTACTCTCAACTGACATGATTTTATAGCGTCACTCCTTTATAGACCGCTCAAACCAGAGGAACATGCGCAGTAAGCACCATGCGGTGGCGCCACCAACAACATCCGATCCAAAGAGCGCACTCATATGACTGAATCCAAAAAACCAAATTCAGCGCTGTACAAAGTTAAGGAAGGCACACTAAAGCACTGTCACTCCAATGACGTAATGAAAAATGCTTCCGATAACTCTCGGGCGGTGGTGTCACGGCTCTTTTTCAAGATCGTGGTATCACGAAACATGGGTTTGCATTTGGACGTTTTACAATGCTGAGCCAAATGGGAACCTTTGCCTGTTGGTATGGATCATGTATGGCTTATGTTCTCTAAGGCGCTCGTTAACACAGCGGCCTGACTGCCCTACATACACTTTGCCACATGACAAGGGAATCTTATATAAACGACACCGACGCTGCATTCTACAAACTTCACATGGTTCTTTTCACAATCAAGTTTTTTACTTATTTTAGAAATACGGCTGCACAACATTGACAGTTTCTGAGGAGCGGAAAACACTACCGGAATTTGGTATTTAGTAGCGACATTCTTTAGAGTGTGAGCCACTCTGTGGCAATACGGCACAACTTCAGGCCTCTTCTTTTGTGTGATGCAGTTACTTTTGTGCCGCTTCCCTTTCAGTTTCTGAAGCAATACTTCCGAGACTGACGTCACCACCACACAAGGGTAACCAGCAGTCTGCAGCCTATTTAACTGTGCAATGAAACTCATGTTCGCAGAGTGATGACAAGATTGCATTAAGGAAGATTCTAAACACATCAAAACAATGGCGCGTTTCACAGTATTTGAGTGCGCAGACGCGTAAGGTAAAAGTTCCTTACGTGCGCGTGGCAAGTACATTCGACAAGCGTGGCCTGTTTGTAAGGATAGCTGCAAATCTAAAAACTGGAGTTTACCGTCCCTAGATAGCTCATGTGTGAAAGTTAAACCTTTGCCATTGTCATTGAAAAGTGTTAAAATATCAGCTACCGTCACGGAGCATTCGTTGTTAGTCTGTTTTATCACAACAAGAAAATCGTCAACATATCTAAAAATTTGAACCGAGTCATTGTTTAAGGCACTCTTAAGAGCGCGGTCGACAAAAGATAAAAAAATATTACAAAGAGCAGGCGCCACACATGAACCAATACACACACCATTTTTCTGGATAAAAAGGTTATTTTCGAACAGGATAAAAGTTGCACTTAAATAAAATTCAAGAAGGGACATGAAACTTTCCGAAGACAACCCGGTGGCATTGCAAAAATCTACCTCGTCACTTTCTTCGATGCACGTCATCACACTGCGAAATAGCTCATCATGCGGTATTGAATAGTAAAGATCTTCGACATCAACAGAAAAAATGTCGGCTACTGAATGGTTGTCTTCCAGAAAGGAAACAACATCGAAAGAATCCTTTATGCCATAAGGATCGTCAATAGTTAAATGCTTCAACTGTTTTTGCAAAAAGCGGCTGACCAAAACCTGCCAATAGTTGTTTTCACTGACTATTGTACGGAAAGGCACATCCGGTTTGTGTATTCTTGCAGTGAAAAAAACATCTAAAGCAAGTACCTTACATTGTATAACATCTTTCACAATCTTGGTGAGGCCTATATTTTCCAACGAAGAAATGGCTTTGCGTTTTACCTTCTGAGCTTTCTCATTTGCCAGAATGAAGTGCTTGTTGACAGCCTCAATGGCTTTTTTGTTGAAGACAGCAGACGGAGCTATCACAAACCCGCCCTCTTTGTGACTCAGTAACAGCCGCAGTTCATTGTTTTTAAAGAAAGATACTGTCCTTTTGATCACAGCTGTCGAAGGTGGCGCGCTCCCAGTGGCGGTCCTACGAAGGCAGTCCACCCTATCGAGGAGGCACCGCTCCTGGTCCTCTAGTTCTGCTTTCCTTGCGATGCGCCTGTTCAAAGCCAGTAGCTCATGTGCAGGAATTCTTGGTTCCGTGCTGTACTTCGGCCCATTCTTTAGCAATGCAGCCACTTCGTCAGGAAGCCTGACGTCACGAGTACCTGGAAACCAGCGGTGACCGGTTGCGTTTTTTCCTTTCTGCACGGTAGTCTGGACCGAAGGAGTAGCACCAGCTGTGTCCACCAGAATTCTGTAGTCCAAGTTGATAGAAGTCTGTAGAAACGAAACTTCTTCTCGGCCACAATAGGTGCATCGCGCGAGTAGCATACAGCTCTCAACCAGTCATACAGAAGGCGTACCTGTCGCCAAATTTCAGAATGAAGAATCCGACACATTCGCTGCACATGACCGACGGAAGGCCTGACGTTCCCGAAGAGACTCGCCACATCTTGAGGAACATGTCCATTCTTCATGCAGAACGTAAGCATCCTTGCACGGCACACAGCAAAAGCTATGTGACTGACCAGAACAGCTGGATCAGGAGACGAATATCAGTGGGCCCCGATATTTGTGTGTCTGTGTCATAGGCCTCACCAAGATTGTGAAAGATGTAAAACAATGTAAGGTACTTGCTTTAGAGGTTTTTTCACTGCAAAAACGCACAAACCGGATGTGCCTTTCCGTACAATAGTCAGTGAAAACAACTGTTGGCAGGTTTTGGTTAGCCGCTTTTTGCAAAAACAGTTTAAGCATTTAACTATTGACGATCCTTATGGCATAAAGGATTCTTTCGATGTTGTTTCCTTTCTGGAAGACAACCATTCAGTAGCCGACATTTTTTCTGTTGACGTCGAAGATCTTTACTATTCTATACCGCATGATGAGCTATTTCGCAGTGTGATGATGTGCATCGAAGAAAGTGGCCAGGAAGATTTTTGAAACGCCACCGGGTTATCTTCGGAAAGTTTCATGTCCCTTCTTGAATTTTATTTAAGTGCAACTTTTATCCTGTTCGAAAATAACCTTTTTATCCAGAAAAATGGTGTGTGTATTGGTTCATGTGTGGCGCCTGCTCTTTGTAATATTTTTTTATCTTTTGTCGACCGCGCTCTTAAGAGTGCCTTAAACAATGACTCGGTTCAAATTGTTAGATATGTTGACGATTTTCTTGTTGTGTTAAAACAGACTAACAACGAATGCCCCGTGATGGTAGCTGATATTTTAACACTTTTCAATGACAATGGCAAAGGTTTAACTTTCACACATGAGCTATCTAGGGACGGTAAACTCCAGTTTTTAAATTTGCAGCTATCCTTACAAACAGGCCACGCCTGTCAGATGTACTCGCCACGCGCACGTAAGGAACGTTTACCTTACGCGTTTGCGCACTCAAAGACTGTGAAACGCGCCATTGCTTTGATGTGTTTAGAATCTTCCTTAATGCAATCATGTCATCACTCTGCGAACATGAGTTTCATTGCACAGTTAAATAGGCTGCAGGTTACCCAAGTGTGGTGGTGACGTCAGTCTCGGAGGTATTGCTTCAGAAACTGAAAGGGAAGCGGCACAAAACTAACTGCATCACACAAAAGAAGAGGCCTGAAGTTGTGCCGTATTGCCACAGAGTGGCTCACAATCTAAAGAATGTCGCCACTAAATACCCAATTTCGGTAGTGTTTTCCGCTCCTCAGAAACTGTCAATGTCGTGCAGCCGCATTTCTAAAACAAGTAAAAAACCCGATTGTGAAAAGAACCACGTGAAGTTTGTAGAATGCAGCGCCAGTGTCGTTTGTAAGATTCCCCTGTCATGTGGCAAAGTGTATGTAGGGCAGCCAGGCCGCTGTGTTAACGAGCGCCTTAGAGAACATGAGCGATCCATACCAACAGGCACAGGTTCCCATTTGGCTCAGCATTGTAAAACATGCAAATGCAAACCCATGTTTCGTGATACCACGATTTTGAAAAAGAGCCGTGACACCACCGCCCGAAAGTTATCGGAAGCATTTTTCATTAAGTCACTGGAGTCACAGTGCATTAGTGTGCCTTCCTTACACTAGTAAAGCACTGAATTTGGTTTTTTGGATTCTGTCACATGAGTGCGCTCTTTGGATCGGATGTTGTTGGTGGCTCCACCGCATGGTGCTCACTGCGCTTGTTCCTCTGGTTTGAGCGGTCTATAAAGGAGTGACGCAATAAAATGATGTCAGTTGAGAGTAGCGCCTTGTCCTGTCGTCTTGTGTGTGTCGTTTTGCGCTAAACAAAGTATTCATGAAGCATAACCAGCTCATGCAAGTGAATACACAGATTTCACAGCTTTTTGCTACCGCACTGCGGAATATGCAGATGGAAAACACTGCATAGATGCCAGTGCAGAATTGTTTATAGGAAAGATTAATGCACCTTTAATAGCACTATAGAAACTAAATGACAGTGTTTGTTAGCATGTTAGAGCACTCAATATGAACAGCTTCTATTACATAACATTTCAGCTGCTGTCTGGCCCTGCTCCCGATACTGCACTGGTCAAACAAAGGTGCAACCACACTTTCTACAATGGCTTTTTGTATTATTGCGTCAGCTTTTTAAGGCTAATTTTAGCCCCCCCCCCCCCCCAGTTATCTGGGAGCCGTTGCATCACAGTGACGACAGCTGAGACAAGGATCTGTACGACAAGGTTAATCTTCCTCTTTTGCTTACTTAAACCTCCCCTCACTTTACTAATTAGGTGGCACAGCAACACAATTGTTATATGCCGCCTCTTTAAAAATGCCTAATTTATTGTACAGGCAGAAATAGCTTCGCTAACCACAGCACTACTCAATTTTCATTAAAAAGAATATCTCACTCCTGAAGCAGTGAAACAACTACAGCTACCAAACTGGTTGTTTGCTGGTGCAAGATATTTATAAGCTTACCGGCTAATGTAAAAACTACAATATTTTTATCGTCATATCAGCATTCATAGTAGCCATGCCATGTGTCGCATTCGCAGTTGTGCAAGCAACATGCATTGCCGATTTATCTGTTAGCATTGCCCTTTCGCTTCTCGCTTGATATTGCTGGGCAAGCAGTCAAACTGGATAGTTAGACACTGGCTGTCACCTCCTTACCTTCCTTATGAATTGTGCATTAAATGAGGATTTTTTCTTGGTGAAAGAGTTCTAGTTTGAGGCCTAAACAAGCTCCATGGGAGTTTGCATTTAAGGAGTGTAACCATCCTCTGAAAACATGTACATGAGGAACACTGCAGAAAGAGCACTTTAAAAAAAGAACACGAGTGTATTTATCACCAAGGCCAACCCTTGTGTCTTCCTAAATATTTATCAAGTCAAACTCAAAATTGGTACTGAGCTGCAAGGTGTCCACAACATATTATCTTGTGAAAGCACAGTGGTGCCTGGATGTTGTGGGACCAGCTCGGACGTGGAGATCAGCACTGATCAGCAACACTGCAGTCTCCTTACAGCTTTTCTGCAGGCCCAGCCACACCTGCAATAAAACAAGTGAGCTTGGTGCCACAAGAGTACTGTATTTACTCGCATATAGATCGCATTTTCTTGTACAAAAAATGGTCACAAATTCAGGTGTGTGATCATTATGCCAGTTAAATTTCCCGCAAAAAGAATTTTTTTTCATCCCGCGTTTGCTGCAGGATGGCAACAGGTCAACAAATAGGTGGCTGCCACTGTATGTAGTGCGGGACACCGAAACAAAAGTGGCGGCCAGCGTAGCAAGCTGAACACACCAAATGCGCCGAAGACGATTTTTTTTTCTCTCGAGTACATTACTTGCATCGAAAGTTTCTTCCATATCAGTAATGAATAATATCGTAAATATCCGTAAGTTTGTGGCAATAACGTCGCCATGTCCACTATGAGGGGGCAGAAACAGATGGGCACGCTTAGCTGCCAGTGACATAGAAATACACGGCGGGCATGCTGCGGAAACTGCGGCATTTGTCTTCACTACTATCCTAATACAGCACGTTTCTGCTAAGGGTGGGCAAATATCTTAGCTGTGTTACAAGTGTCGGCGTATGGATAGGGTACACTTCTAACGTATCAGTGTAAACGTGGCTGCTATTGTTGCCGCTCGTGATTTGTTGCGTGCCCACGAGTGCAGATGAGAAGAATCGAAAGGCATCTTTTTTGTTGTTGTTGACCACAACAATTACAAAGCCTACACATAATAAAGGCAATTTTGGTTGTAGCTTTTTTGTCATGGAAGTGCGGAAAGTAATGAAAGGAATGAAAACGAGCATCTGCTTAAAAATGTTTGGTGCGTGCAGACCGCTTGGTTTATCTTGAAGAGTTGTTCGCGTAGCATTCGACAGATGGTAAGCGCGATCATTAATAGCTAGACTTGGCACATGACATATCGCTGCAGCAAGTTAGGGGTGCAATCATTACACAGGAAATAAAAAAAATCGAATTTGGACGACAAAATTCAGGGCTGCGATCATTACGTGAGTGCGATCATTATGAGAGTAAATACGGTAAATATAGAAAGTGACACTGTGAACAAAGCAATACTTATTAGGTATGAAATGCTGATATTCGCCCGTAGAAAGCTTTCAGTAACAAAGCCTGCAAGATAAGAAAAATGCAATGTATGGGCCATCTGTACAAGAACATTAATCAAAGGTCCCTTCATTTTTTAGTCCCTTCTCCTCCTCATGCATAGATGGCAGTCAGGTTAAGTAAACTGGACCAGATTGCCACATAGTGTAAGCAAAGGTGGTCACTTTGTGGGCCAATTATGATACCATAGCACGACATGCATCCCTACAGTTGTTTTAATGTGTTCCGTAATGCTAGCCACCTTGTAGGCCCTACAGTGTCAAAGCATCCATAACTTTAACAGCGTTACCCAGTAGGGATAACCAATAAGTGTCCACAGCAGCACTACTCAGCATATCTATCAGGAGGCTTTCGTTACACTTTTACAATTCTCCTCTTATGGCTTCATCCCAATTTTTGTCAATACAAGCTTGAAGCCTCTGCACAATCTGAATGCACCAGGGCACTATGAAAAATACCACATCTTCCTACCCAATTCCATGTTTAATATAAGACTGGAAAGTTCACTATCATGTGCAGAACAAACCAAATTGTTCTGGAATCAAGTAATCTTCTACTACCTGTGAAAAAAAAGCATGCAAGAAAGAGTACGTCGAGCACAGGGTGTTGATGGATATTAAATACCACTGTCGTGCAGTAGACACCACGTCAACAAAACAGGCCAATGTATAAATGACTGGATCTGCAACCATGTTAACTGAATGCTCAGGTCTTTTGGTGGTCACTTGGTAGTGCAAAGCTCACTTGCATTATTTTGTTTGAAAACTATGCAACTGTGGCAATGTGTTACGAGCATAGGGCTGGCAAGATTTGTGAGCCTTTCCTTATATGTGTGACAGAGAATCTGCGAGTTGGCTCGCCCTCCAGTGGATTATCAGATAGCAAGACTGCTTATTTATCATTGTAAAACAAGCGTATAGTAGCCATGCTCCTTTTCGCAGTTGTGTGAGCAACATACATTGTCGATTTATCTGTTCTTGCCCTTTCACCTCTCACTTTATATTGCTCTGGAAGCAGTAAAATTGGATCGCTGTTAGACTGTTATGTCCTGTCACCTCCTCACCTTTCTTATGAATTGTGCATTTATTAAGGCTTTTTTCTTGGTGAAAGAGTGCTACTTTAAGGCATAAACAAGTTCCATGGCAGTTTGCATTTAAGCATCCTCTGAAAACATGTACATGAGGAACACTGCAAGAAGAACGCTTAAAAAAAAGAACACGAGTGTATTTATCACCAAGGCCAACCCTTGTGTCTTAGCATATTTCTCAAAACTGACACTGAGGTGCAAGGTGTCTATATCATATTACCTTGTCAATGAAGCAAAGCACAGTGGTGCCTGGATGTTGTGGGACCAGCTCGGACGTGGAGATCAGCACTGATCAGCAACACAGTAGTCTGCTTACTCTTTCTGCAGGCCCAGCCACACTTGCATTAAAACAAGTGAGCTTAGTCTCACAAAAGTATAATATAAAAAGTGACACTGTGAACTAAGTAATTCTTATTAGGTATAAATAGGAATGAAATGCTGATATTCGCCCATAGAAAGCTTTGAGTTAACAAAGCATGCGAGATAAGAAAAGTGCAATGTATGAGCCATCTGTGCAAAAAGATAAATCGAAGGTCCCTTTTTTCGCTTCTCTCCTCCTTTTCGTGCATAGATGGCAGACAGGTTAAGTAAACTGGACCAGACTGCCACGTAGCGTAAGCAAAGGTGGTCACTTCTTCGGGGAGCAGCCTATAGGCTGCTTCTTGAAAGAGTATTAGAAAATGCTAATAATGCATATATGCATTATTCACAAGAGGCCTTGTTTCTCTCAGAATGCCACAGCCAATCACATATGTCAAATTCACCATTTTAAAATGCATGAAAAGTACAGCATAGCTTTGACGGTACCCCAAACAACTGAAATTCACATCAGCCAAGTTCAGCAGACAACACCATAATCAAGCCTCTAGAAGTTGTGCATATTATTGCAAGTTGACAGAATAATGACGAAGAGAAGGTGAGGGAGATGGTGCCACTATAGCATAGTTCAAACTCTATCCCACATCATGTGCAGAAGGGCAAAGAATGCGCAGCTTTCAGTTATACTCTCACCTGTGACAACTGCACCAGGTTGACTGACATGCGTAACAAGCAGTTTGTGATACCACGTTATTGCATCCTGCAACTGATGTGACATCAGAGATCAGCTTCAAGCTTGACGCTAAGCTATACTAGGGACACATAATGAACTGGCTACATTAAAATCTAAAGCAAAAGTGTTGCACATTGTTTGCCAGCCTGTGCACTTCATATTTTACAAAAATTCTAGACAGAACTCCTGTATTGGAAAGACAGCACGCACTTTCCTAAAGCTTTCTCTCAGCATCCACACTTTTCTATGCATATATTATTAACCATTATTTACCTTGACACACTGTACACAAGCAGCACACTTGGAAAAGCAGAAACTAACATGTTTTTAGATCAGTGAGTTTCTCTCAGTGCTTTTGTTGCTGCAAACTTAGCCTGCTTCTGGAACGTATCTTAATGAACTTACCTAAAGCAAGTGTCCCTTTGCTAATTTTATTAGGGATTTTTCATTGCTAGCAATTAAGAAAGCAAAGCGCCAGGACTATTTTTTACGTGCATTTTCGCAATCCTATGCCACCCCATTTCTCAGCAGCTTTAGAACATCTTCACTAATAAAACTTCGTTCTCATTACTTAATGGAATATTAGTAAAATTGTAGAATAGCAAGAATTTATAAATTGCATGAGAGACTCAGAAAAGTTGACAGGTACCAAATACACGAACAGACCCTAGAACACATAAATGGCTGTGACCGTTTAGTACGTACCTTGTCAAAGCAGGCAGATCAGATGCTTTGTCGTGCTGTTCAAGCTGCATAGTGCCGCAGCCTATGTGGTGCAGAGATGCCTCCGTCTCAGGAAATTGTGACATCCCTAAACAATAAATGTTCAGTTTATTGTAATCACTGCTGAAACTGCAAACTTGTGATTTGAAAACATCGCGTCAAATTGGGGAAAGCTCTCGTACAGCCAGCTACATGAAGCTGCATCCGCTTAGAGAAATTAAATATTTCATTCTTACATCACAGGCGGTTATTCAACGTGTCAAAGGCACGAAAACAAACAACACTAAACACAAGAAATACAGGTTGCCTTGGCGACAATCTATAAGTATCAAAGTTTGCATCCAAGCTAATATCTTCTCACGAGTCAGATCATTTGGGTGCCGTCGCGCGTTAACGTTAGCTGCGAAAACATTTGCGCAACACATCAACGTACTTCTAGAATTGTCTATACGATTTCTTGCTGAGAAATTACGTACAGAAGCAGTGACATTTCCTGCTTAAATTTTTTTGCCCGTTCAGACCAAGCGATGACCCGGCGCTAGCATACTTCATAACAAAAAGAAAATAAACAATAGATGAAGCCCTTAGCAACATTAACCTCGGGGTAATTTTCGTGAAACTTTTTGCTAAATGTGCACTCCGATATCGAACGACATTAGGAAATCACTGTTATTGTTCTTCTAGCTGTACTAATCATCTTGTGCTGCGCATGACAAGGTACACTACATGAACCATAAGAATGCGCCAGGCGCCGTACTTACTTTCCGAGGCGAGCGCTCCTTCGTGTCCGTTCACGCCGCATCGACTGCACCAACAGTCCGTCCAGCGTAGTGTTGAATTGCGGTGAACTACAGCACGCGATAGCACAACTATCAACACATTCTTCCGTGCACTGTGACCCGATGCGGGAGCGGCGAGACAAAGAAGCGCGAATTGACCGCACTACGATAATCAACAACGGCGCACCGCAAGAAACATACAGCGAGCTAATAGCGTTGCACAGGCCCCAGGGCTTAGTGATCGTTAATTCACACAAAAAAGGAGCACATGTTCTCTAAGTACCGCGTAAATATGATCAAACGATCAGCATCACATCGGCCGCCCGCCGCAACAACGACTATAGATCCTCTTTAAGTACCCCAATTCCTCGCCTATGCGCACCATGCAGCCCGCTGCCGTTCCCGCCACCGCAGCACTGCCATCGACCTCCGCGCCAAGCATCCGAGCGTCGTCTGCTATAGCCTGGCTCAGTTATGGTTGTTAGTCGCGGCACTCGGCATTTACGTGGTGCTCGCTGAATAAAGCAGCCGTTATTTCTTTCTGTTGTTGTTTAAGCTGAAGTATAATATTCTACAGACACCATACCTGAGGGTGCAAGTCCGAAGAAAGTGAGATGAAAAAAAAGGTGGGCCTACAAACCAAAGTGCACACGCAATGTTAACGCTTGGTGGCCCACACGTCGCCGGTATTGGCGTCTCCATGAGCACAAAACTTGGACCGGACGCAAAAGACCTCGACCGCCAGCCACGTGCCCGAGGACAGTTACAAGGCACACGCAATGAGAAAATAAAATCGGCTACAGCACAAGAAGCGCAAACACCCGCAAATAACGTGCACATGTCAGCAGAGCAGCGCCGCTCACTTGGTGCAGAGCTCGACTGCAGCGCCCTCACAGTCCCCGGAACAAGTCGCGCCCTGCTCGAAAGGAAGACTCGCGCTAATGAGAAACTACTTCGGTCCGAAATGAAGGGAAATGACGTCGTTTGTTTACTTCGCCGTCTGTGGTTCCGGTAACTGTGATCGCATGAGTAGCGTGGGTAGTAGAGGCGTATTATTGCCATGTTTTTGCGTGTTTTAGGCGGCCTTTTTCAACAACTTTGCTGACATTGCTTTCAACAGTGAGGACAGCCTGTGGAGCAGCCCTATTAACCGGACAGGGCCGTAAAATCTGTTTGAAGTTCGCAGCACATCGTCGTTTGGTTTGTGAATGTTAGAAGGTGTTCGTTTCTCAGCGGCGTAATCGACGACGGATTTGGCGTCGAGTGGTGTGCGCTTTGTACCCGCTTGTGCGCCGTTCTACGGATGTGTACTGTTAATGAGTGGTGCTGTTTGTGCATCGGGAAATGGTGCCACGCCGGTGGGATTTGCGTTTTTGTAAAAACAACCGTGCCGTCTTTGGCGAGTGCTTCCGGAAACTGCTCGCCTTTTGTGCGTGTGTGTGCGTGTGTGTGTGCGCGCGCTTCTGATATGCGTGGAACGCGTAGGAACGTCCGTACAGTCTTTCGCGAGTGCTTTCGGAAACTGCTCGCATTCTGTCTGTGCGCGCACGCGTGTGACATTCGTCGTTATTGCGATTTGCAAAGGTGTTTTTCATTTGGTGACTGCGTCCGCGAATGCCAGGATGTGATACACGTTCGTCATTTAGAGACGCTGCTTCAATGTAGGGTCACTTACATTTTGGTTGCTTGGAGGTAAGCTTTCAACGCATGGCAAGGCATTGCATTGCGCTTAACCATCATTGGCACACGAACTGCTTTGTTATTTCTCCTTTAATTTCAAATTCAGTTTTGTGTAGTATGTAGGGAGACAATGGTCACCAAGATGCGACGCTCATCTCGTTTTTTGCCACTGCTGTGCACATATGAGGATTTTTTACTAGGTCAAGCCCTCTCAGCAAGTTGTGAAACACTTAGTGCAAATAATTTTTCACAGCAGTAACTGTGATCATTACCACAATTGATCACATGCCATTTTTAGGGATTGTTATTTAATTAAAATATTTTTAATTTATTTGTGACAAAGTGCGATGGATTTTGACTGCTATTTTGGCTATCTGTTCACCAACCTATTTACACTGTCTTGTGGTTCTGCTTTTTATTTTTATATGTGGGCATGCATGGCCAATCGCACGCTTGCCTTCTACAATTGGACATAAACAGGCACTAACATGCTCTTAGCAGATTTGTATTTGACAGTATTGTGATTGACGCACTTGGCTATTTGGAAAATATGCAGGTTCAAGTTCGCCCTTATTCTACCTCTGACTGATATCTCTGATGCAAGCAATATTATTAGGATGTGACAAAGTGCATACATAATTTATCACTGATAAAACTGCTTGCAATAAACTTTGCCAACTCGTCCTTGTTTGAAGCATCTCCAAAGTGCTATAATCACATTGCCAGATTATTTTATTGCGTGCACAAACAAACATGTAACATTTTATTATGAAACTTTTATGGTAACTGACTCCTATATTGCAATAAAATCTTAGGCAGATCTACTCTGTCTGTACTAGGAATTCAAACTCTGCTGATAGCTTTTGACAATATCATTGTGCTATCCAGTGCTTACTGGCTGGTCGAGGAATGCGTCATGCAAAGGCAGTAGTATCGCCATAAGTGTTCATCCGAGAATATGTCCCCAAGTGAAAATCATTGCATCAAATGTACCGACACCAGCTTTGATGAGGATCAAATTCCAGAAGTTGAGCTCTGAACGTCTTATTTGCTCTGTAGTTTATGCTGGTATATATGTGTCGCAATGATTCAATGTGATCATACAGCACATTGATCACGCTCTTGCATTTACTACGAACAGCTCATAAATCTGACTGTCATTAATGAGCTTTTGTATGCACTACGACTTAAGTGCACACACTTTTTATGCAATTCATAGTCATCTTCAAAGATCAAGTTGCTCATACGACTGCAGTGCGTACACATCACATGCCACCTCACACACGTCATACATAATCTCGTCAGGTCTACACAACTCATGGCACACATGTCATTCAAGCTCTATGCATTCATATCGCACATCGCATAAATCTCGTGCACTTCGTAAATGTCTGCGTAGCACATCATACAGATCTCGCCTGTTTTCTCTGCGAGTTCGTTCAATATGCATTTCATATCGTTCCTTTCTCGTCAAATCTGGGCGACATGCATCCATCTCGTTCTATTTCTCGTCAAATCTGTGCGACATGCATACATCTCGTTCAATTTCTCATACAAATTTTTCAATAGGGATGTACACTATTCCAAACAATCCAAGTGAATAGCGCCACCCTAAGTGTTATGTGCCCTCTGTCTCACATGTGCTGTCAAAATTAATAGTGCAGGATGCTGAGGTCGGCTGAGAAACTGATTTCTGGAGCAGTATAAAGTAGTAGGTACGGTGATATGAGTTCCTTCACTGCCGTTTCAGCATCATCGGGTCTTATAGTAAAACAATTATGAATAAATACATGTATATTTGACGTCGTAACCCTCATGAAGTATTTAGTAGTCTGGATTATAAAGAATTCCTGATTTAGATCGCAACGCACATTTTATTAAACTGAAAGAATGGCATTGCGCCAATGATTCTTGCATTTGGTGCTATATTTATTTTTATTTATTTCAGTTCAAATGTGTATGCATTGTCAGCGATATTTCTTGACATTTTTAAAACTGACTGTTTTCCCAATTTACGCAAATTAGTATTTGAAAGTAACCTTGTAGATGATACCAAGAACTTGCTTAGCAGAAGCACATTTTTAACATTCGCAAGTTACGAGGCTCTTGAATGCATATCCAAACCTAGGGTGCCTGCTGCCCTCTAATCTCGTCAGCAAGTTTCCAGAAATCATGTACAAGGTTTTTTATGATGAATATAAATTTGCTTCTACGAGAGAGACGGGGAATTTAAACAGGTGAA
This sequence comes from Dermacentor albipictus, assembly GCF_038994185.2. Lineage (NCBI taxonomy): Eukaryota > Metazoa > Arthropoda > Arachnida > Ixodida > Ixodidae > Dermacentor > Dermacentor albipictus. The sequence continues at coordinate 109,490 of NW_027225611.1, forward strand.
ACATGCAGCATAAGAATGATGTCAGCAAGAAGCAAGCATCAAGAAGCACTGTATCAGGAAGCAGTCACTCGACACGCACAGACTATCAAACACAATTGCTGGAATAATTTAAAATTTTAGCAGTTGAATGACAAATGTCTTTAAATCTATATATAAACTCTTTGATTATTCACTCTACTACCACTACCTTCACCAGAAACGTTCGTAATCATTATCATATCTCTGCCAAACCATCCTGGCCAATATTCAAGCCTTCATATGCTGATTTTTTTATTTCTCTGTGGGAAAGAGGTGTCCGTATGAAGACCATATTATATACTTATTTCCCATTTTTTGATTTGATGATAAGGGAAAGCTTTCACACTTAAATTGCAATAAGCGTGAGCAAGTTCTATGTTTGATTAAAGTGGGAAGTTGGGCGATTTGGTATACATTCGCGATGGGTACAGCACGAACAAGACGACGACGGCGTTAAAGGACACAGGACTAGCACTCTTTGAAGCTGTTGATTATTTTCCCTTTGCCATCTTTCACCCACCTGGTTAGCTAAGTAGATAGAAAAGCTGCAGGAGAAATGTGGTGGCGCCGAATTAAGCTTGTGCCCCGGGGAAGCTGTTCGCAGGCACTGGAAGAACTGCTTGTTGCCTTGGCTTCTGCAGTCAACTGCTGTGGCCTCGGCATCTTTCATGAGGGCCATGGCCATGTCTAACAAACCTTGTCTCCACCGGCTGCATAAAAAAAGTTTATTTTCTGAGCGAACTGTTTTTTTAAAAGAACCCATTTATGTTGTACTCGCAGCTGTGCTACCCAAAATTGCCGGGTGACTAGCAACTCATGGCACTTTACGTGCATTGGCAGGTTTCATTCATGGAAACACACTTTTTATAGCACACAATAAGCAGCAGAAAGCTTAATGAGAGCAGCATTCCGGGCAAGTTGGTAATCTATTGCTTAAATGATATTGCGCGACAAAAAAAAAAAGAATGACATGGACGTGAGAGAAGACGACACACCAAGCGCAAACTTTCAACTAAGTTTATTTTGTCACTGCGTCGATCATATACATGGCAGGCAGAGTAGACCGCGCATGCACTTACAAGAAAGTGAAATGCGAATTCATTTAACATAGTTACGAGTCATGTAATGCCGCGTCCAAGAAACTTGATTTTTTTTCTGTGAGAGCCCGAGACGGGAAGCTAACACACGTATCACCCAATTTCGCGATCATCTGCGCTTCAGATATTTCACGGATGACCTGCGCGCTGCCACGGGAAACAATAGTGCATGGATCCTCAAGAGGTTTGCATCCATGATCGCTACAGTGGATCGCCAAGAAACCCCCAGAGCCGTTTTTTTTCATTGTTGCTGTGTTCGCGGAGCCGATCATTGAGGAGACGCCCAGTTTGTCCGATGTATTTCTTCCCACATGAAAGCGGTAGGTTGTACACCACCCGGTGGACACACCCTACAAACTTTTTGCGGCGATGCTTTCTGCACTTATCGTAAGGGACGGCATTTGGATCCGTCAACCTACAAAGCCTGCCGAACTTGTTGGGAGCAGAAAAAACAACTCTTATATTCGCCCTTTGGGCCATCATTTTCAAGCTGTGGGATATCCCGTGCATGTAAGGTATGACACTTACATTAGGTTGTATGCCGGGAGGATCATCGGCAACTGACTTCTGCGTGCTGGATCGTGCTTCTTTTAAAATGCTTTTCTCGACAGACACTAGCACCACCCTAGGATATCCAGCCAAGGACAAACGTAGAGTTTGCGTTTCAAAACACACATCAATAACATGACAGCAAGACTTGCTAAGGGCATTCTTGAAGCACAAACTGATAATGGCCCACTTAACAAGCTTAGAATGTGCGGTCGTATACGGCAGAAGTGGCTTGTTGGCTCGCGGCTCAAAGGACCAACACGTGGATCGTAACAACACCACATGACAATACATGACTCGCAACTATGTTACATGAATTCGCACTTCACTTTCTTGAACTTTCATGCGCGGTGTAGGCTGCCTGCCATGTGTAAGATCGACGCAGTGGCACAATAAACTTAGTTCAAAGTTTGCGCTGGGCGTGTCGTCTTCTCTCACGTCCGTGTCGTTTTTTTTTTGTCGCGCAATATCATTTAGGCAGCAGAAAGCTGTATCGGGATGCCTTCATGCTGCCCTACAATTTTCTCATTGACACTTTTCATTTATATATTTGATAAATTCATTAACTAATTAGGAGTAATTATATAAGTAGGCCCAATGCAAACAAATATTATGTGTATCTCCAAGCGACGGGAAACAACATTACCTCGGTTCTGTGTAGTTACACAGCAGAGACATACTTCTAACTCTTGCTGCATGATAGTTGGGACACCCTGTAGATCAAACAACATAACATATTTCATAATCATGTTGTGCTTGTTATTGTAGGATATGGCTGCTTCAAGTGATTGTTTCACTGTTTGCAGTGAAATGCAGTAAATTGTTTTGCAGCAAGGGCGTGCAATCTAGAAAATCAAGCTAAAGTTCAAGTTGTGTTCACTTTTATGATGTTCAACTAAGAAGCTGTAGAAAAAGAAATAGGACGCAACCATTAAAAAATCTAAAATTCGAAAATCTCCACTGAACAAGAAACCTGTTTTTGGAAATGCAGCAAAAAGTCGCCAGCTTATATGGAGTACACCCTTGCTATGTACTCCAAGTGTAGAATTTGTTACTGCAATGCTTGGGCACCATATGAAAGTAAAAATCAACAACTTTCAGCAGAATATAAATTCCACTAAATGAATTGGGCTCTGAAGATTCTCGATCTGAAATCATCATCAACTTGTTCTGGCATATAATGTGTTCACTTCATTCTGTATTCTCAGAAGCTTTTATGAAAAGCTGAACCCGTATACGATGGTGTTTTCTTACATAAAGTGTTTCCTAATTTACCAGTGTTTTCAGTGCGCGCCACTAATGTTAGCGACGCTGTGAGTGCTAAAATAGAAAAATTCTAGCCATATTCCCGAAACACTGCTCTGGCCAGCTTGGGTAGTTTACAGCACAACAGGCAGGTATCTTACAGGAAGAAATGCCACACACCCGTGCTGACGAAGTGCTGCTGAAAAGTCGTGAAGCGCCATCTTCCGGGACAAGGCTGGCATCAGTCGATGGCGCTCAATGTGCTATCCACGCCCTGCGGTAGAGATCACTGGCGTGAACCCTTTCATACTGGTTTCCTTTCTGGTCGAAACCTAAGCAAGAGCTCACACCTTACTTTTTGAACCTGCAACTTGTGCAGAGAAAGTCGCATGACTCTGTTGATTCTTCGGCTTTATATATCTAGGCGAACCACCTACACATTTTGTCGAATCAGTAAAAAAATGCAGTTGGCACATTTTTCCTACTGTATATAGAAAGCTTGGTTACTAGACGTGCGAAACATATTACCAGCTCTATGACAGATTGCAACAATAGAAGCGTATACTGGAAAGCTGCACTACAAGTAATTTACGTGACACTGTATGAACGTGCAGCAGGCGCACTGTATGCTCTAGCTATGTGTCAAATAAAAGGTAATTGCTAATTTTTATGGAGTATTTCTACTCATTCTGAGTCAGCAAACTGCAGAATCAATGTTCCAAGTATACACAATGTTGGCTTTTGATTGCCTGTGTGATTCGTTTCTCATACAAGCACTAACCTCACTGCAGTAAGAAAATTAGTTAGAAAAAGAAATGTGGTGATAATCTTCCACATTTGCTGACGGCAGGAGCAATGGCCAATAGCACGCTGTTGAAGCTACATAAATATTCAGTTTTCACACAGCCTAACTGTTCAGCAAGTTATAAAGAGGTACGCTGTGCACTTTGCATGATCAATCCAATCTGTCTACTTGAGACTGCGCTGAGGCTGCTGCTTGGTACTGTTCGGCAGCTCGGCTTTCGTTTTCTGCTGTACAGAATTGTTTAGATACTAATAATTTACTTTGCGATAAAATGGAAATTGGAGCACTGGTCATCTGCACATAAATAATGCATCTGCAAATATAACACTAGGAGAGGACTATGGCTCTCTTACAAAAAGAACATATAGATTACGATTATAATGTGATGTGATGCCGCAATTAAACAGACACCATCGCATAGAAGTGAACGGCGCGTAAATCCCACCAAGATTATTGAACAGGCAGTACTCCAGAAGTGCCTCCGACACATTTAAACAAGGCCAAGCCGTGTTTTCTCGTGTGTTTGAACACAGCTCCACACACGGTAGATATTCCAGTATTGCTACCCAGTGGTTTAGCTCACCGCAGTTTGAAGCGCCACAAGATATAAACACAGAAAACTGCATTATATTTTTGTCGCAACAAAGAATATAACATGAAGTGTAATCAGAGGCCAGAAATCCCGAAAAAAAACGATTTCGCATTATATTTATGCAAATTGGTAAGCTGCATGACATGTTCCACATGATAAATTTTCTTGATGCACCAGTGTGCTCGGTTTTATAGGCAAAGTGAAATACATTTAGTGCAAATACCACACTATGATAGTGCAGAATAATTGTAATCTCTAAAACTATTGCTACACGCGTGTGGTATTGGATTGATTGAACGGGGTGCCATCACTCCAGAAAAGAGGAGGAAGAACGAACTGTGCTCGCGCTGTAAATCTAACCAGTCAGCGCTGCAACCTATGTTGTAAATATAACCTGTAAATAGTTGCTCGTCTTAGTGACTCGTCCTTCGCGTAACATGGAGGTGGAGGTTAAACGTTCCCCGTCCTCGCCACGGAGTTCCGAAGTGGCCGCACCGTCGTGTTTTCAGCCATGCCTTCCGATGGAACCACCCCGTCGCCACCTACACCTGCTACACCAACCACAACGTACGTTATGGTTTCTAGTCCCCGTGATACTGGGGCATTCTCCGCCCAAAATGACGTTGACGTCGACGACTGGCTCAGCCTGTATGAGCGTGTTAGCCAAAACCACCACTGGGACCCTACCATCATGCTTGCCAATGTCATCTATCTGCACGAGACACCATGTGTCTGGTTTTGCACCCATGAGATTGAGCTCTCCAGCTGGGACATTTTCAAAGAGCGGCTGCGCGACCTATTTGGCGAACCGCTAGGTCGCCAACAGGCTGCGCGAAAAACGCTTGCCACTCATGTACAGTCGTCGACCGGATCATAAGTCTCCTACATACTGGAAGTCCTCGCGCTTTGCCGGAAAGTCGACAAGCACATGACCGAGGTTGACAAGGTGGGCCATATCCTAAAAGACATCGCGGATGACGCATTCAGTTTGCTCGTCTATATCGACGTTTCCACAGTCGACGCCATCGTCAAAGAATGCCACCGCTTCGAGGTAGACAAAAGCCGTCCCGCCGTCCCACACTTTTACCGGCTCCCAAACACCCCTGCCAGGTCCTCTTGCTCCGCTCTTACCGCCGTACGGGCATTAAAAGAGAACGTCACACGTATCGTTCGCCGTGAGATTTAAGCGGCGAGTCCGGCTCTTCCTCATCCACAACCCCCAGACAGTACCTTTCACCAAGCGGCCCCCACTATTTCCGTTATTCAAGCAGTTGTACGGCAAGAAATTCCAAACATTCGCATCCCTACAGCCTTCTCTGTCTCCCGACCTGATTCGGCACCCATTCCTATGTCTACAAACAGTAATGTCCAGTATTTCGCTCCCAGACCACACAATCCTGCTGAATGGCGAACCACAGGCGACAAACCGATCTGCGTCCGCTGTCACCGCGTTGGTCATGTATAAGGATCGACATTTGGGCGAGTTAATTGGTACTGGTTGAACATCTTGAAGGGGCAGCGCAAAAAGACGATGACAGAAGGCAGGTCATGTATGCCGCCACTGCCGCACCACCTCGATACCGCCGTACTGGAGCTCATTCCCATCTCCTCGCCCATACGCCGACGCTCGCCGTTATTCACGTCGACGTCTGTACTCTACTTATGATGCCCCTGACAGCCGCTCCTCCGTGCGATCGCCGTCGCCTCAAAGCCGTCGCTCTGCGTCACGCCAAGCTCACCGCTTTTCCTCGCCAAACCAACTGACGGAAAACAAGGTCATGCAACTCTTGGAGGTAGTGCGGCATCACGTCTGTCCTGTCGAAATCCTCCGTTGACGTTCCTCACCAGCACGAATCTAATTGAAGTAGACGTAGATGGTGTTCCGTTGATGGCATTAAAGGGAAGCTGAAGAGTCTGTCGCGTTCAATAAGACACACATATACGGATGCGGGAACCTTATAAACCATGAAGGTAAAATTATGGGGGGGGATTTTCCGCTTAGGAGCGACGCAATCGTCGGTTAAAATTGCGCTGTAGCTCCGCCCCCCGTCGAGCGCCGCGCGCTGCTGCTGACGCTGACGATGCGAGCTGAGACCGGAAACCGCGGCTTAGTGACGTCAACAATGGTGTTCCGCTCCTTCGCAGTCTCCGCGACCGTGCCTGACCGGGCTTATTTCAGCGTGCGTGCCGTCCTAATCTGCTTCGCTCGACCCTACATTCCTTTATTTGTGTGTATATAGGAGTGGTAGTTGACGTGCTTAGCATCAATTGAACTTCTAGGCCGATCATGCCAGCGTTCTGTGCAGCCTACACTTGCACAAACACCAGCGGCCGCGACGATGTTCCGATGTTCCGTTGGTTCCTGCAAGACCAGAAGTTTTCAGCTAAGTGGGAGGCTGCTGTATGGTATGAAGAACTTTATTTAGGTCCTGAGGGATCAGTCTGGGACTGATGCGGGCCGCTCACACGTCGGTACAGAGAGGCCGAGCCACTCTGCCATCACACGGGCCCTCTGGACAGCCCTGAGTTGGTCCGCCAGCACTTCACTGTGCAGCATTCGCTGCCACCACTGTTCACCTCGAGAACCATCACCGGCCAACGCCAAGCAGCGCCACAGCATGTGTTGTAAATCGAGCAAACCCCCACACTTACTACAATAGACTGAAACCCCGCAGTCCGGATTAATTTTATTCATGATGACCGGGTTAGGGTACGTCCGTGTCTGCAGAAGCCTTAATGTAACCGCCTGCGGCCTATGTAATTTAGGACGTGCCAACGGGAATGCCCTGCGCCCTAAGTAATAGTGCTTGGTGATTTCGTTGTAGGTTAACAGTTGGTCCCTGTACTCAGGAGCGGGAGATCCAGCCCCTTCAGGGAGTACACGGCACACTAATCCTCGTGCCTATCTGTGCGCCATCTCGTTGAGGTTACGCGGGGCTCCCTCCACTGTCCCCATGTGTGCCGGGAACCAAGTAACGGTATGCGAAGTGATATCCCTACCCTGCAGCAGTCTGTTAGCCAGTTCCGCAACAAGTCCTCTCGAGAAGGCTGTAATCGCAGATCGCGAGTCGCTAAACACCAAAACTCTTATAGAATCAATTAGTGCTAGAGCAATAGCCACCTGTTCAGCAACCCCCGGATCTTTGGTATAAATGGAAGCAGCATTTCTAACGCTCCCTTTTCCATCTACTACCACCACCGAATAAGCATTTTTACCATTAATCTATGCGGCGTCGACAAACGCAGACTCCTCCTCCTGATCCTTTGCCTCTCGCAACAAAGCCCTAGCTCTCGCGACCCGCCTCCCTACATTGTGCACGGGGTGCACATTCCGCGGAAATGGACGAACCATAATATTTGCCCTAAGGTTCACGTTCAACTCGTGTAGGGGCGGCCTATCGTGCGACACAGCCACCGATTCTTCAATTGACTGTAATATATACCTACCCGCTGGTGTACCTAGCAACCACTCCCTCTGTGCGGTACGTTGAGCCTCAGCAATTTCATCTAAAGTATTATGCAAACCCAGTCGTAACAACATATCGTTTGACGTAGTCATAGGCAGACCAAGCGCAGCCTTGATGGCTTTTCTGATTCATGCTTCCAATTTATTCCCCCCCCCCCTATTCCAATTTAGCATAGCTGCCACATACGAGAAATGACACATAATAAATGCGTGAACTAAGCACATCGCACCTTCTTCTCCTAAACCCCTATGCCTATTAGAGATCCTTCTTCTAAGTCTTATGGCCTCCTCCGTTTTCTTGGTAATACGCTGAATGGTTCTAATGTTCGATCCGTTCGCTTCAAGTACAAAACCCAGGACCCTGATTGCTTCAACTTTGGGTATCACCGACCCTTCCCTAGTATGAATTCTAATGCAAGGCTCAACTTCCGTTACCCAACCCCTCGGCCTACGACCTAGCTTCTTAGATTTGAAGATCAACAACTCCGACTTTTTAGTGGAGCACTTGAGCCCCATGAGACCCAGATACTGCTCCGTAAGCGTTACCACCAGCTGCAGCCTGGCCTCAAGCTCTCCATCACTACCACCAACACTCCATATAGTAATGTCATCCGCGTAGATAGAATAGCCAATATCCTGGACAGTGCCCAGTCTATTAGCCAACTTCGACATCGCCAGATTGAATAACATAGGCGAGAGTACGGATCCCTGCGGAGTACCACCGCAACCCAATTTAACGACTTCCGATTTTATCTCCCCAAACCTGAGACATGTCTTTCTATCCGATGCAAGGAAAGCCTTGACAAAATTGAAAAGCCGCTGCCCCATATTCAAGTCCGATAGCACCCGTAGATTGAAAGAATGTCGGATTTTATCGAAAGCTTTTTCCACATCAAGTCCAATTAGTGCCTTAGTATCCCTTGTTCGCCGGTCAAGGATCTGATGCTTAATTCTGATAATAGCATCCTGAGTCGACAGGCCGGGCCGAAATGCTATCATCGAGTGCGGAAAGACCCCATTGCCCTCAACATAACGCGTTAGCCTATTTAAAATGGCATGCTCAGCGACTTTTCCCAAACACGACGTCAGGGAAATGGGTCCGAGATTTTCAAGCCCTATGGCCTTCCCCGGTTTGGGTATCAGAACAGTAGTTGCCAGTTTCCACTCTTCCGGGAAAGAGCCTTCCTTCCATAGGCAATTGATCTGCCGCGTAAGGAACTCAATTGACCCATCGTCTAAATTCCGTAGCATTTTATTCGTAATGCCATCCGGCCCTGATGCCGATCGACCATTAAGATTCTGCAGCGGCATCCTTATATCACTTTCAGTAAATTCCGCGTCCATAGCTGCATTTTCGTCTCCACTATATTCTAAAACCACATCAGGTGTATCGTGCCAGGTCTCCAACGGAAAGTATCTCTGAGCCAAATCCTTTAGCAACTCCTGCTCCGTGGAGTCCCGACACGCCTGATGGACCAGCTTACCTATCACAGTCCGCCGATTAGACTTAGTGTCTGTCTCATCTAGTAAATGTCTGAGCAAACTCCAGGCGCCTCCCCTCTTAATGCGACCATCAATAGAATTGCACACTTCATCCCATTGCTGCTTGCACAGTACCCGACAATGGTCTTCAATTTCCTGATTAACCACTGCTATTCGCTTTCTAAGCCTTCTATTAAATTTCTGACCCTTCCATCTCGCTAACATCGACTGCTTTGCTTCCAACAAATGTGCCAGGCGACTATCCATGTGTTCCGTGTCAATATCGGTCTGAACCTTTTTAGTGGACGCCTCAACGTCACTTTTAAGCTCACTAGTCCACTGTTCCACGGTCAACTCATTTCCCTCATCATCGATTCTCTGCGCTCTTCTTTTCCTAAATGCATCCCAGTCAACCATCATGAATGTGCGCTCCTTTTTATTAGCCACTACCAAAGTAATCATAAGTATTTAATGATCGCTACCAAAATCGATATTAGAATTGGACCAGGACGAATACACCACCCCCCGAACAAAGTGAGATCAGGTGTCGAATCTCTACATGTCGACGTGCCACATCTGGTGGGATACGAGGGGTCTGTAATCAGAGTTAAATTCAAGTCTAGTGCCTGCTTCCATAGTCTCTCCCCCTCAATAGTGCTATAAACATACTTCCACACATGATATGGTGCATCGAAGTCCCCTCCAATAAGCAACGGTGCATCCTTAGCCAGATTGGTTGCCTTGGTCAAGAGAGATTTGAAAATCTGCTTCGTGTCCCAGGGAAGAGAGATTTGAAAATCTGCTTCGTGTCCCAGGGGCTACTGTACAGGTTAAGCAGATAAACGCTCCTCTGACATTACCTTTGCCGACCTAAGATTACTTCCACCATATTATATTCAATCTTGAAATCTGCCATGTGAAGATCATGTCTAATATACGCCAACCTCCTATTAATGAGAGTAGCGAGTCCTCTGCCCTGTTCATTATCCTTAACTTCCGCTTTGAAATTCGTTAAGGTCACGTTAGACGTCAGTGTTTCCTGTCACATGATAACTTGAGGCTTGAAACCATGCGTTCTAACAAACTGCTGCAGAGACGCCTTCTTATGATCCAACCCCCCACAATTCCACTGCCACATACTACATGAACTATTTAATAGAGCCATCTTGACCACGGAAGTTTGGTGAACTAGTTTTGAGCTCAAGTCCACTCGGCGACTTACCCTGCTGCGAGGCTGCTGTGAAACGAAACAACTTCAAGCGCTCAAGAACAATAGTGTTGTGCTCTAACCACTTCCGTGACGATTACTACCGGAGTTTATCAATAATGCGTGCTTTGGGTTTTCCTTAAAAAAATCGTTAGCACGCTGAACGGAAGGTGCATGTTTATCGCCCACCCTTGACGAAGGTTTCATCGCCAAGTGCAGCGAATTTTCTATTCGCACGTGTGTTGTGAAACAGCCTGCATGCAGCTACCATAACGCAGTGCAAGCGTAAAGTTTGCATGTGTTGAAAAGCCTGCTCACGCCAAGACGCTGCGCTCCCCCTTCTCTCGCACACATAAAAAACCGACCATCTCACGTAGCCGACGGAATTCGCCGGTTACGAGTAGCGTGCGGATGGCGCGCTGATGTAGGTTCTATACTACACGTGCTACAACGGCCGGTAAATTTTTCCCGCGTTTAAACCGTCTGTGTAGATTGCCAATAGCTTTGGGACAGCGCACAAATGCTGAAGATCGCAGCACCACTTACGTTCTACGAGGAGGAATGCAGGAACACAACACTACAGTTGTTTGCACGGAAACATACTCACTGGAACGCTGAATGCAGCCTAGCAAAAAGGATACTCGCCAAGGAACATTTCCAGCACAAGGAGATGCTACCACTTCGCCTTTGTTCGCCTGGAAAGCAGTGCTTGCACCAGAATTTTTTGCTTCTTGGAGAGGCCGGCTCTTCGCACTCTGCTCGTACATGTAGTATGACCGTCTCACCAAAACACCACCAAACTACTTTGCACCGTGCTTCGTTTGCAGCGGCAGCAGTCAGTCCGGACGAACACCATTGTTGACGTCACGAGGCGCCCGACCAATCACAGGCGGAAACGAGGCGCGCGAGCTGGGCGTGTCTGCTGCTGCACTTTCGTCGAAAAAAAAATATGTTTGCGCTTTCTTTCACTCAATTTCGATGCGATATTCCAATTCAGAAGGTTGAAAACCACATCGTACTGTTCTTCACTCATTTTTTCCGGAAACGTTTTCAGCTTCTCTTTAACTGATACTGAGGCCCAAGTATCCGCATTGAGCGCTCACCTATGTCATCGCCTCTAAAAAAGTTCTCACGCCTGCCACCACTCGTGCCGTACGCGTCGCCAGTGGCGCCACTGTTGCCGTCAGGGGTATATTCACTGCTGGCATAGGAATTGCTGGCGGCGAAGTTCCAGCCCTGTCTACCCTGCTGACGAGTTGCCCTCAGGACCTAATCTTTGGGCCCGACTTTCTGACCACGCATTATGTCCTCATCGACTGTTACACAGGTACGCTGTGCCTCGAGCTTCCTCTTCTTTCAGACGTTTGCCCCGAACAACCGAACACTCTCGGCACTACAGCGTTTGATCGCTTACGTCCAAATGCCCTAACGTTCATCTAATTGGCCTCAACGGCAACCGTGCCTGATGGCGACTATGTCATTGCACCTATTCGGGAGGTCCCCCTGGCGCGCGACATCTCTCTGCCACACTCCGTCGTGACCAATGCCGCTAATCGAATGCGCCTCCCCGTTATCAACTTCGGCTTGACGAAGCAAGTGTTACCTGAAGTCATAGCAGTGGCCTCGCTCCGGTCAGTGACAGACCACCACGCCACTTCTTTTTACACGCCGCGTCTCCAGGTCCTCCTGATTACCCGCAGGATGCCTTGAACCTCGATGGCCCATTACGTCTCATGGTCGCTCCGGACCTCGCATCTGAACAATCAGCCACCCTATATGGCCTTTTGCTTTCCTACCGCGACATATTTTACACTGACAATCGACCACTTGGTCAGACGTCCCTTATAAAGCATCGGATAAACACTGGTGATGCTGATCCATTCACCGCCGACCGTATCGCGTGTCCATGGCAGAGCGGTAAATTATTCAGCAGGAAGTAAACAAGAAGCCCGCCAGAGGCATTCTTGAGCCCTCGTCGAGTCCTTGGGCGTCGCCGGTCGTGCTCGTCAAAAAGAGAGGTGGCACGTGGAGTTTCTGCGTTGATTACCGCCACCTAAACCGTATTACTAAAAAGGACGTTTGCCCTGTACCACGAATCGACGATGCTCTCGACGACGCTCTTGGCCATCCGGGACGCAGATTGCCTCCCTCGCTATCCAGTCGAAGACGCGACCTCTACGTCTGATACTGACACCGACGCCTGTGTTCTCTCTGTTTTTCTTCTGTTCCATGTCGCCGATGAGCAGCGCCGTGACCCGTCCTTGCATATCATCACTGACCGCCTCGAATCGTCACTTGCCGACAGTTCCCTTCGCTTATTCAACCTTCACGATGGCGTACTCTACCCCTACAACGTACACCCCGATGACCCTGCTAACACCTTCGCTCGGCTGTTCTCCGCGAACTTCGTGACCTCCCCACAGCCGGTCACCTGGATGTGTCACGTACCTACGGCCGGATCCGCCGATGCTGCTTTTGGCTAGGGCCTGCTCGCTCCGTTAGAAGATACGTAGCTGCGTGTGAGAAATCATCGACGCTCCCTGCTGGCTACCTTGAACCACTCGACATTCCCCCGGAACCATTCTTTCTGGTTGGTTTATAATTACTTTACCCTTTTCTTCTTTCTACCTCTGGGAATACGTGGATCGCTGTGGCCACGAAATACGACACGCGCTATGCAATCGCCAGAGCGCTTCCTACAAGCTTTGCCACCGATGTCGCTGATTTTCTTCTATGCGACGCGATTTTATTAGATGGAGCTCCGCGACAACTTCTCACAGACTATGGCCGGACATTCATATCAAAAGTTATCGTGGACATCCTCCAGTCCTGTGCCACGAGGCACAAGCTATTCACGTCATACTATCCGCAAACAAATGGCCTCACGGAGCTTCTCAGCGTCTCAATCGCACTTTCACAGACATGCTCGCGAAATTTGTTTCTTCAGACCACACTAACTGGGACCTCCCTCTACTATTTGTCACATTTGCTTACAATTCCTCGCACCACGAAACCACCGGTTATTCCCCATTTTTACTTCTGTTCGGCCGAGAACCAGCACTGCCCCTCGACACAACCCTCCCTGTTCAGGCAGCACCGACCAGTGAATATCCACTTGACGCCATCCCCCACTGTGCCCACGCAAGGAAAATTGCCCGCGACCGCCTTCGGATATCCCAAGAGAGTCAAACGCGTTTGTACGACCGGCGGCACCGAGACGTGCACTTCCCGCCTGATTCTTTGGTGCTCCTATGGTCTCCGTCGCGTCAGGTGGGCCTGTCAGAAAAACTGCTGTCGCGTTACAAAGGCCCATACCGAGTGCTTCGTGCCGTGACTCCCGTCACCTAGTAGATCGCCCCTGACGTCCCACCAGCGACTGAAGCAGTATCACCCTCTCCGTGATGACACGTAGACGCTCCGTGACGGCGCTTCTGCCGCCAGGGGATTATGCTGCGCGCGTCTGATATTTTATTGTTTGAACGAAGCGCGTGCACACCATCACTCGAGAATAGAGGAGGAATAACGAACTGGCCTCGCCCTGTGAATCTAACTGGTCAGCGCTGCAACCACTCTTGTAAATATAACTTGTTAATAGTTGCTTGCCTTATTGACGCGCCCTTCGCGTAACAATATTATTACCATGGCATACTGCCACAGCTGCACTCTGTCCAAGTGCTGCAATATTTGAGGGACAATTGTCCACCATCACTCCAATGTCCCTAACAGTGATCACCTACACAGCTAAGTAGATGGTCATGATTCAGGTATCAAAAAGTTGAGAGGACAAAAAATCCACTCACTTTGGGAGCAACGGTACTGTGATAACATGAGAGAGATGGACCCATTGCAGGCAACAGACCTCTTCTCAGCTCCAGATGGACAACAGAAACTAGTCTTTCAGCAAAAGAAGAGGAATAATTAGTAACGATATGTTACTTAGTTCCTGTTAGGTATCAATACAATCTCATTTCTATGCATGTCTACTCACTGCTTTAGCAATACAGCTGAATTATTTTTAAGATACAGTCTATGATAGTTGCATTCACTTCTCTTGTATGTCCACATATTTTTTGCAAGTGATACAACATTTACACCTTGCTTACTGACACGACGGCCTTGACTATCCAAACATAATTCCAGGCAAAACGTCTTGCGGTACCGCAAGCTGTTGCACCAAGGAAAAACACAGCAAAGCAGCCAGAGCTAACTTTCTTTTTTGCTCACTAAAATGAAAACGTGCACGCAAGAAAGAAAGTAATGATTACACGTACTGAGCCACTGCCATTATTTAGAAGCTTCAGTTCCGTATCCTAACAGAAGTTCTAACCGTATCGGATACAGTATGCTCTCAAGCCGGTTCAATCGTCAATTCAAGTGCGCAACTAAATGCAGTTTTCTTCTACGGTTTCAACGCAATTGAACACGAGGTCAAAATTGCCTCATGAAAAATTACGATAGCGATCGTGCCGATCGCGCTATCATTGAAATCGATCTGAAAATATATAATTTTGCCCATTCGTGCGTCATTTTTGCCCTAAGACGCTGTTTACTGGCATTTTGAAACAATATTTCTGTTCACGACGCCGGCTTACCACGTATCATTGTAACACCTAGGTTATGCAAACCAAATGAAATTAAATTGGGCTCATCTCACTAGCAAGTAAGGAGCGCGCGTAGGCAGTTGACCATCCGCTGAGAGCAGCAGGCTATCGCGTATCCAAGCGCATACGTGCACCCGAATACACGACAAGTTCTTCAATGCCACAGCGTGCAGAGTTTTGCAGACGAAGGGAAAGACATTCAGCGCAAACATCCCCGCGCGATGACGGCACATGACGAGCGTACAAGCGTACACCACGCATCGACAAATTCGGAAGTTTGCCGATTCGAACTTGCCCAGACTCAAGCAGCGTACGCATCCACCGCTTGTGTTCTTGGTTCCCGATGCCTCAATCTCTCTTCTTTGGGGCGTTGCTCCACCCTTGAGTACAAATCATGACATATTTATGGTAAACTAACCATTTTTACAACAAGGAACGTTAAAAGCCGGCTGACTACACACGCGCAGCTTTGTCTACCGCTCCTTGACAACGGCAAAAAACAGCCCTCTACCGCACTCTGTGACAGCGGCAAAAAACAGAATCGGTTTCGTTTTCACATTTGTGCTCTAGTCAATGAAACAGTAAAATAATTGCTGACAAATATTTGAATTCTGAAAAGGAGAGCGCTTTCTCTCCCAAAAGGTAGTGAGTTTTTTACAAAGAGAAGAGCAGGCGGTTTGGTACTGTGGTAGCACACCACAGTGTTGCACTGCGGTGCAAAGCAGGCATTGCGATGGGTCAGTAGGCTCTGCTATAGTGTTTAATTGGGCTGGTTGGTGCATGTAACGAACGGGTAAGTAATGAGTTGTGTATTAATATTTCCCGATGAATAAATCACACGGAACAAGTGGTGTTGCATGCTGGGTAAAAAGAAATAAAGCTTCAATTCTTACGCCAATTCAGCACTGGGCGTTCACAGTACACACAGTACAAGCACGGTACCAGGTCCTTCATCTTCATTCACCTTCCAGCAGTTGGCATTCATGTCGGTGCGTGAATGTTCGGGATCTTTATTCTTCCGTAAAAGAACGTGCGCGCTCACCGGTCTTTTTTCAATATGAAGCGTCAAATGTTTGCGATTACATTTTACCGCAAGAATTGACAACGCTTGAACAGTGAAGATTATCTGTAATCGTTGTACGCCAGTGAATAGACAGGTATTGACAGATACGAGATATTTGGGAAATATTATGGGAAGGAGTTAAGCGAAATAGATTATGGTTGAGCACAGCGGTTTCCCTGTAATTGCTTCCCGCATTGGAAAATTTCATCCGACCCGTGTACTTGGACCTATAGGCCGCCAGTTCCCTTCGAGACCATTTGTTTTCTAAATGTAAATGCAGTTATGGTCATTGTACCACTCCCTTCGTTTCAGTACTTATAGTGCGCACAATTTTTGACGTACAGCACCAATATCATTACCAGCGCAACAGCCCCATAGTGCCGCAAGTTTGTTTGCATTGACACGTATGTCCATGGCGGCTCGTTAGCTTAAGTATAAATGCTGTACTATTAACTGCGAAGTGCCTAATTTAAGAACATTGCAAGCACACGCAAATATTTGCGCATAGATCAGCGTTACGCAGGGCTCGTATGCGCGGCAAATTGTGAGCGGTATAGAGGATGCGTATATATATTTATACTATCTGTTATTGCAGGTTTTGGCAGAAGGCTAGCTCTCACATTTTATGCGTATCTTTATATTACGTACAGTTTGCGTGTTCAATGTAATATTGTTAGATGAACTTTTTTGAGTACAAACGCTCATTCAGACATGCAGCACGTATAATTTCCTCGCAAAATACCGATGTTTACAGAATCAAATTTAGTAAAAACGTCTGTTTCGTGCAGAACAGTATAGCCAGTGTATAATCGCAATAAAATGGATGTAAAGCTTAAAACAGGGACTACAGTCCATATATTAACTGTAGCTTTTGTCATAAATTTTAAATGTGACATGCTTTCCTCATTTTTACCTACAATTCCTCCGTATAATGACGGAAATATTTTGCAGTGTACAGCATGAGGGGAGTCCTTTGTAACAAGACATGCAGTTATGGCACTTCGTTGGAACATTTGTGGAACGTGTGTGTGTGTGTGTGTGTGTGTGTGTGTGTGTGTGTGTGTGTGTGTGTGTGTGTGTGTGTGTGTGTGTGTGTGTGTGTCTGCAAGTGCGTGAGCTCGCGAGCATTTCGCCACTTACTCCTCTTGGCGATGAATGGGATATTCAGTTTATTTAAACCCAAATAACATCTATGAGAGAAGAACGAATGGCATTGCTTTGATAGAGTTTTCTCCTTCTAAAAGCGACAACAATGCATATCCCTTCCGCTCTCTGAACAAGTGTGACCAGCGAAGCTGAATAAGCCGCGTAATGGCAAACTGCACCTCCGCCGCGAGTCGGCCCAGCATTCCACCATTTTGGGGATCGGCCCATGTATGGGGAGCGCTTAACGCCTGCGTCACCTCTGCCGCGGGGCGGTCCAGCATTCCCCTATCTGCGAGATTTTGTTCGACACGTGGACACGATAGTTGGGAAACTAGTCTTCATGGCATCGCCGTAAAAAAAAACGCCTCAGCGATCAATAACGCCACCCTAGATTTCGTCACGATGTCAACGTCAGCATCGGCATGGCTGCATGAGCAACTAACAAGCTGTTTAATTTTCCTATCTGCCTTCCCTCGGCGGCAGCGCATTGTTTTGATGCCCGTACGCACTGAATGTGCACCATGATTGCATCATGCATCGCTTCCGGGACCAAGCAAGCTTTCGGGGGAACACGTTCACTGCTCTATTGACGCTAAAGCTTTAAACTGGTTGCCTTGGAAAAAACAGCGTAAATAAATATTGAAAGCGGACTAGCCACAAGGAACATGCTCACAGGCCATACTATTGATAATAGCACCACAAAAGGCTAAGCGTGGTTAGGTTGGCTTTAAAGGTTTGCAAGGAATGAATGACGGGCTAGTTGGTTCACTACAGAAAGAACAGCGCTTCACGTTGTTCGCGCACTGTGTGGGGTGTTCCTCCTTTGTGTCCCGTGCTGAAGCGCTGTTCTTCCCGCGACTTTACAGGTGTTCTATTTCTGTGTCAGTTACGCTTTCCAGGCGCGTTTAATTGGCCAATATTTGTTCGCATAGTTCCTACTGAAGCATGTTTAATCAAAATGTCTTCTCTGGGTTAGATAATCTCGAGGACGGGCTCCAAACTACTCATTTTCTTCAGCCACCTAAGATCAATAACTGAAAATTTAATTAACGAAGCTATGTTAATTACGTACACAACTTCTCAACTTACTGCGTAATCACAGGTTATCAACCTGAACACTCGAATTATAGAATGCTGAGGCCAATACTTGTATTGGTCCAGGGTTCTACTAGGAAAGATAAATACACAAGAAAGTGGATGGGGAAACGGCGCCACGGTAGCTCAATTTGTAAATCATCGCACGCAAAAAACGAAGGTTGTGGGTTGTTTTTTCATCCACTTTCAGTTCCAATATTTTAACATCTCTTTATTTCATTTATTAAGCAAAAGTTTTTTCCCCTATGTTGTCGTTGGTGTCAGTGTTTGTTGGCTTCTTACGATATGACTAATGATATAATATGACTATGACCTCGGTTAAACCCTTTTCTTCTCAAGTTTTTGTTGTAACATACTGTAACGATGTTAATAAACAACGATATTTATTGAGGGCGAACTTGTGCCCACAACTAAACGTCACTGTGGTCGTGAAGAAATCACCGGCAATGGCGTTCTCAAAACTAGCTTTGAACCGTCTTCCTCTTCCTTCTCGCGTGACACCTCGGGCGCGTGGCGCATGCGAGCCGGGTCCAACCGGCTGCCCGTGCCGTGAAGATCGCTGCCTGTTGTTGCTGAACAACACCGCGATACGGCGCGCACAGTGTCCAATACAGAGGGCGCGCAACTTGAATGTGACCAAGTTTGTCTCGGCATTATCCCCGTCCTTACCGCATCGGCCCGATGCTTGGGAGGAAGTAGGGGTTCTTGTGTGCTCTCACTTTTTTTTTGTTCATGACTTCTACTGGTAGGGTTTCATGCGGACAACATCCACAACTTCCATGAAGTTGCGCCTTCTTGCGCTCTCGTGTCCAGCGGATTTCACTTCGTAAGTGACGTCACTTATACGACGAAGTATTTCGTAAGGGCCGAACTATCAGCACAGAAGCTTTTCAGACAGTCCATGGCGATGCACTGGGGTCGATACCCACACCTTGTCACCAGTTGGGTAATGAGCGGCGCTGGTTGTACCGGCTGGAGTCGATGCATTGTTGGCGGTGTATTCGGCACCTTGCCATCTGTCGTGCCTCTTCGGCTCTTTGCGAGAAATCATCTAGGTCAGATGAGTTATTGTTTTCTTCATCTAAGGGCAACATAGCATCCAAAGTTGTGGTCAGTGCT
This sequence comes from Dermacentor albipictus, assembly GCF_038994185.2. NCBI lineage: Eukaryota > Metazoa > Arthropoda > Arachnida > Ixodida > Ixodidae > Dermacentor > Dermacentor albipictus. The sequence goes on from NW_027225611.1 coordinate 128,975, forward strand.
CGGCCGAATACAAGCTCAAACAGGGCGATTCGTGTTGTTTCTTGAACGGCCATATTATATGCGAAGGTGATGTGCGGCGAAATTTCGTCACACAGCCTATGTTCAAAGTCGACATACATCGAAAGCATGTCAGTCAGTGTTCTGTCGAGACGTGCACTTAAACCGTTTGTCTTAGGGTGGTATGCCGTAGTTCTCCTACGATCAGTATGTGTCATTTGCAACAAGCATTTGATTAGGTCCGCAGTAAAGGCCGTTCCACGATCGATAATAACAACTGTGGGAGCACCATGCCTGAGTACGATATTGTGGACAAAGAATTTTGCAGCTTCGACAGCCATTGCACTGTACAGGGAATCAGTTTCTGCGTAACTGGTCAGATAGTCCGAGGCCACAACTATCCACTTTTTGCCTAAAGATGATGTTGGGAAGGGTCCAAGGAGGTCTATACCGACTTGTTGGAATGGGGCTTTTGGTGGCTGTATTGGTTGGAGGAGGCCTGCCGGTTTTACGGATGGAGTCTTGCGCCTTTGACACTCGTGACAAGTCTTGACATAGTGCTGCACTGATGTTAATAACATGGGCCAGTAGTATTTCAGACGAATCCTGGCGAGTGTACGGCTCACGCCTATGTGTCCAGATGTCGGTTCATCGTGACATGCATGCAAAATTTCTTCTCGCGTAGATGTGGGTACGACAAGTTAAAACTTTGTTTCGCTGTTCTCGAAGTTTCTCTTGTAGAGGACACTACCTCGCAGACAGAACGAGGATAGCCCTCTAGAGAAAATACGCGGGAGTTGAACGTCGAGTCCGTCAAGGCGCTCTATAAGTTGAAGCAATTCCGGATCATATCGTTGTTGTTGAGCGATTTGTGACGCGTCAACAATGCCAAGGAACGAGAAATCCTCCTCTTCTGGCACAATTGCCTCGACGGGTACACGTTACAAGCAGTCGGCATCGCTGTATCCTCCCGGAACGGTATACAACGGTAATGTCATACTCTTGAAGCCTAACGCTCATCTTGCTAGTCGTCCGGATGGATCCTTGAAATTCGCCAGCCAGCAAAGCGAATGGTGATCCCTCACTGCTATAAATGGTCTACTATAGAGGTAGGGCCGAAATTTACATATTGCCCAAATGACTGCGAGACACTCCTTCTCGGTTGCTGAGTAGTTTGCCTCTGCTTTCGAGAGCTTACGGCTGGCATAAGCTATTACTTTCTCCTCGCCGTTATGCCACTGTTCTTGTACGGCACCGATTCCGACGTTACTCGCATCGGCATGAACTTCAGTGTCGGCTGTGTCATCAAAATGGGCAAGGATTGGAGAAGCTTGCGGGCGTTTCCTTAACTCGTCAAAGGCGTCTTGTTGTTCGCTTTTCCACATGAAAGGTTCATCTTCTCTTGTTAGTATTGTAAGGGGCTCAGCAATCTTTGAAAAGTTTTCCACAAATATTCTGCAGTATGCGCATAAACACAAGAAACGTCGAAAAGAATTTTTGTCTGTGGGTATCGGGAACCTCGCAACAGCTGCTGTCTTCATTGGATTTGGCCGAATGCCTTCAGCACTGATAACGTGTCCGAGAGACCGAAGTTCATCGAAGCCAAATTGCCATTTTTCCGGCTTAGTTGTGAAGTGTGCTGCGCGAATAGCTTCTAATACTAGTCGCAGGCGCTCTAGATGTTGGTCAAATGTGGTGGAAAATACGAACACATCATCCAAATACACTAAGCACGGCTGCCATTTCATTCCTGCGAGCACAGAATCCATCATTCGCTGGAACGTTGCGGGCGCGGAGCAGAAGCCGAATGGAAGCCCTTTAAATTCCTAGAGGCCAGCACGGGTTACGAATGCTGTCATTTCACGGTCCCGCTCATCACCTCTATTTGCTAATATTCACTCTTGAGATCCAGGGAGGAGAAAAACTTTGCACATTGGAGCCGACCTAACGTATCGTCGATACGCGGAAGGGGATGTACATCCCGCTTACTTGCACTGTTCAAGTTGCGGTAGTCGACGCAGAATCGAAGTGTGTTATCTTTTTTTCTTAACGAGCCCTACGGGAGACGCCCATGGACTGCTGGAAGGCTGAATAACGTCATCTCAAAGCATCTCCTCTACTTGCTTCTTGATGATCTTCCTTTCTTTTGGTGAAACTCAAAACGCGTGCTTGCATACCGGTCTTGTGGCGTCCTATGTTATGATTCTGTGCTTTGCAACAGACGTGCGCCGTGCCTTCGAGGAAGTGGAGAAGCAGTCGGAAAAACCCTTGATCAGGGCATATATCCGTTTCTTTTGGGCTTTCGGGAGTCTCGGATTGACGGTAATTGAACTGTCGACATTGCAGGTTCCGGGCATGGCAGTTGACGTTGTCGTTAGTCTGCGTAATTCGGTTGCTACACAAAACTCGTTGAAATAGGCAATAGCTGTTCCGTGTGCGACGTGTTGGAATTCATTTCCGAAATTCGTAAGTGCGACATTTGCACGGCCATGGCCTAAATGAACAAGACTCCGAGCCACGCAAATACCTTTGTTGAAAAGGAGCTCTATCTTTCCAACCGCTATGCCTTCGCGGTTGTAAAATGTTTCATTCTCCACAAGAACCATTACACTACAGTGTGGCGACACAGTTACGTCATCATCAACGACGCGCAGTGCAGCAAGACGTCACTCCTCCGATGTTTCCACAGGTATAGCTTGTTTTGTCTAGAAAGACACACTGGACCTACGCAGGTTAATTATGGCGCCGTTAGCTTGTAGAAAATCCAATCCCAATATAATTTGCCGTGAACATTCTGGCTGTACAATAAAGTCAGAAACGGAAGTGAAGCCTCTCACGTAGGTCTTGCGGTGCATCGGCCAAGGGGCGTAATAAGATGACCGCCTGCCGTGCGTATCTGTGGTTCAGTTCACTGCGTTACAACGTTTTTCAGGTGCTTCGCCATCTTGAAGCTTATTACCGAATAATCAGCGCCGGTGTCGACTAAGGCATTCAGCTCGCACCCATCTATTGTCAACCACAAATCTGATGTAATCGTTTCGTTCCTGCACCTGTTTACTGGAATTATCTCGTCATCGCACTGATACCGCGTTGGAGGATCTTCGTAACTCTGGTTATCAGTCGCCTCACCTCCACTGGTCGCTTGCTTCAGTTGTCCTGGTGGGGGCTTGGTGAACGACGCCTAGGCAATTTCCAAGACGCGCGTGGTCTAGGCGAACGGTAGCGCATGGGTGACGGTGACCGTGGTTGATGTTGGCGAGGAGTAGTGGAGCTTCGGCACGTGGACAAATATTCTTTGATCTCTGCTGGCCGTTCAACGTTTCGGGGGCATGGTGCACTTAAGGGAAAACCCCTTAATCTAGCTTGACGGTACGGGCAAAACCTATACAGGTGACCGGTTTCTCCGCCGGGAAAACACAGAGGCGTGCGGTCGTGGTCATGCCCGACGTCACTTTTTCGGGGCCTTTGTTCCACAAAACGAGGTGCACTACGTGCTGAAGGCGGATAGGCAGCCGGTGGTTCCAGCAGGTGAGGTGCCCTACGTAAAGTCGGCAGGTAGGGAATGGTCGTCGCAACTGCTCCACCACTGCGTACCGCGGGTTGCCTGAGTACGTCGGCGTACGTTGGGGTGCACCGTATCGGCTGTGGCTCACGCTCTGGATCCTGTATGACGTTCCTGAGTTCGTCCGGGACAACGTCGACGATAGATAGTGCAGTTGGAGCTTGAGGTGTCGGCCACTTGTTGAGCTCTTCCCTGATCACTGACCGGACGAGCTCCCGCAGGGTTTCAAGGTCGTTTGGCACGCGTCCAGGCAAGACATGGGCAGGTGCACAGCTTGCCTCACGGTGGTATTGCCGAGGCCGCTCTTCCAGCGTCTTGTCGACGGTCGTTGCATTGTATCAACTCGGCGACCGTGCGTGGTGGGTTGCGGACGAGAACAGCGAAGAGTTCCTGCTTGACTCCACGCATGAGACGGCGCAGCTTCTTATCTTCACTCATGGTTGGATCAGCACACTTGAACAGGCGGGACATGTCCTCTATGTACATCGCAACGTTCTCGTCTGTGAGCTGGTTCCTGGCTTGAAGTGCAATTTCCGCCTTTACGATCCGTGCAGGCGTACGTTGCTAGCAGTTGTCGTCAAAATTCCTCCCAAGAGGACAAAGAGGGTTCGTGGTTTTAATACCACGTTCTTGCGAAGCCCTCCAAAGCGAAATATACGTTGCGGAGCTTCTGTCTCTCATTCCATTCACTAAAGCTCGCCACTCTCTCGAACAGTTACAACCAGTCTTCGACGTCTTCGAACGAATCACCTTGGAATGTTGGCGGCTTGCGAGGTTGGCTTACGCCTAGCTATGCCGGTGTTACCTGGATAGTCATTGTGGCGGCGTGCGTTGTCTACGTTTCTCTTGGCATGAAGAGAAGAGGGCCGAATCCGGGCGAGTCACCTCGAAAACGGCGGCTGTTCCGCTGGTGTGCAGATGTCAGTTCCACGGGATGGACTCGCTGGTTGTCGGGGCTACGGTGACTTCCGTTCGTGGGGCTTCGGCTCATATTACGCACCTCCACCCGAAATGTAACGATGTTAATAAAACAACGATATTTATTAAGGGCGAACTTGTGCCACAACTAAAAGTCACTGCGGTGTGAAGAAATCGCCGGCAGTCGCCTTCTCAAAACTGGCCTCGAACCATCTTCCTCTTTCGTCTCGCGTAACACCTCGTTCGCGTGGCGCATACGAGTCGGGTCCAACCGGCTGCCCCTGCCATGAAGATCACTGCCTGTTGTTGCTGAAAAGCACCGCGGTACGGCGCGCACCGTGTCCAATACAAAGGGCGCGCAACTTGAACGTGACCAAGTTAGTCGTGGCAATATGGATCAGCGTGAACATGTACACGTTAGAACAAAAAGTGCTGAAGTATTACGATGACGGTATGGCTGCATATATTTTGGCTGTCTAATATTAAGACCTAAAGAAGAAAATACTATGCTTTTGTGACAATTAAGGCTCACATACGTACAGGGACATGAAATATGACCTTCGACAAAGTGACCGAGGCGGAGCTGGCCCAAAGACTACAAGGCTACAGTGGCACACAAAATGCTGCTTTGATAAATACCAGTAGTCGGAAAGAGTTTAGCTCTTCAATTTTTGTGTATCCGCGCCACTGTGCGGTCTTAGGGGCCCTTCTTACCACGAGCAGTATGTTTCAGCTAATATTTGAAGCGACTGTATACTATTTTTTTTCTTTTTTGGGTGAACTTTCTTTGGCGTCTAACCGCTGTTCCAAGCTTAACGCTTGGCTCAAGACGCGCGCGTGGTTATATTTTAAATATCCATTATGTTGTCACGGAATCAATACCAAAAGAGCGTTCTCTTATCAGATCGCGCGTGTGACGCGAATGCTGGCGAACATTCTCCGTCATATATGAGGACCCGATTTTGTGCTGCAATGTACGAGCATTCCACTATGATAAACCGATGCCTTGATCCATAGATCAGATTTGGAGGAAGCACTACCTAGCGCACTGCCATCGTTGTGCTTTGAGTGTTTTCTGTTTCAGCGCAAGCTTGCCCTATAATGAGTTATATTCGTGACTTCATTTTTGTAGCTGTTTCCGGAACGCATAAGGAATCCAAAAAGAGCTGCCCGAGAGCAGCCCGAGAGCAGCCTAGCTGGTTTTTTTTTAAATTTTGTACTTCGTCCTCGTGGCTAATAGTAGCCCATGGAGCAGAACGCTTAGTGTAGAAGTGGCAGAGAAGGCGCTCTATACTATCTCGTCATCCACGGAAGATGGCACGCCGCGCTGCTGGCCATTCTTAGAAAATTGTATATGCTAGCTCCTGCCACTCACAACACAGCACAATTGTTCAGGTAAAAGACAGGGTGGTTATGGACAGGAAGAGACGCTATTTTCTGCAGCAGTTTAGGAAGGAATGAATGAATGCCTTCACTTATTCAGCGAAAGGAGGAGCAAACATCGGTACGAGCACATTTCTGGACATTGGGAAAGAGCCAGGGGACAATAGTTATGCAGATCGCGCAAGCACTGTGGGAATCGATGTTAGCGAGCCTTTCCGTGCTGGATGCTTTGATTGACGATAATTAGCGGTGATATTGACAGCCAAAGCTTATTTTCTTCAATGTTTAGTCTAACACGAGAGTGGTGAGTTGATGTGTAACGTTACCTCACGTGCACCACTGCTGTTTGTCTTCGTAGTACAGGGAACACATAGGGAGAGGTGTTTGCTTGAGGTGTTGTTGTGCGCCATATTTTATAACCTCTAAGAGGGTTGAGCGTTGTCATTTCCCGACATGGCACATCGCATTGTGGCACAAGTATTAAACTTGAACATAATTATGGGGCTGTACATGCCAAAACCACACTCGTATTTTGACGCGAGTCGTAGCGAAGGACTCCGGAATAATTTTCACTTTGACATCGTAATGTTCTTTACTGTGCCCCAAAACCAGACAGGCCGCTATTGGAATATGAACCTGGCAACGTTTAACGCTAGAACGTTATCTAGTGAGGCGAGTCTAGCAATGCTATTGGAGGAATTAGAGGGCAGGGATATACAGGGATATAATTACAGGGATATAATAGGGCTCAGTGAAGTTAGGAGGCTAAAAGAAGCATATACATTGCTAAAAAGCTTGCACGTCCTGTGCTACCGTGGCTTAGCGGAGAGAAGAGAACTGGGAGTCGGATTCCTGATTAATAAGAATATAGCTGGTAACATACAGGAATTCTATAGCATTAACTAGAGGGTGGCAGGTCTTGTTGTGGAACCTAATAAGAGGTACAAAATGAAGGTTGTACAGGTCTACGCCCCTACATCCAGTCATGATGACCAGAAAGTCGAAAGCTTCTATGAAGACATGGAATCGGCGATGGGTAGAGTGAAAACTAAATACACTAAACTAATGGGCGACTTTGATGCCAAGGTAGGCAAGAAGCAGTCTGGAGACAAGGCAATGGGGGAATATGGCACAGGCACTACGAATACCAGGGGAGAGTTATTAGTAGAATTTGCGGAACAGAAAATTATGAGGATAATGAATACCTTCTTCCGCAAGCGGGTTAGCCGAAAGTGGACGTGGAGGAGACCGAATGGTGAGACTAGAAATGAAATCGACTTCATACTCTGTGCTAACCCTGGCATCATACAAGATGTAGACGTGCTCGGCAAGGTGCGCTGCAGTGACCACCGGATGGTAAGAACTCGAATTAGCCTAGACCTGAGGAGGGAACGGAAGAAACTGGTACATAAAAAGCCGAATAATGAGTTAGCGGTAAGAGGGAAAATAGAGGAATTCCAGATCAAGCTACAGAACAGGCATTCGGCTTTAACTCAAAAAGAGGGCCTTAGTGTTGAAGCAATGAACGACAATCTTGTGCGCATCATTAAGGAGTGTGCAATGGAAGTCGGTTGTAACTCCGTTAGGCAGGATACCAGCAAACTATCGCAGGAGACGAAAGATGTGATCAAAAAACGCCAATGCATGAAAGCCTCTAACGCTACAGCTAGAATAGAACTGGCAGAATATCGAAGTTAATCAACAAGCGTAAGACAGCTGACATAAGGAAGTAAAATGTGGATAGAATTGAACATGCTCTCAGGAACGGAGGAAGCCTAAAAACAGTGAAGAAGAAACTGGGAATTGGCAAGAATCAGATGTATGCATTAAGAGACAAAGCCGGCAATATCATTACTGATATGGATGAGATAGTTCAAGTGGCTGAGGAGTTCTATAGAGATTTATACGGTACCAGTGGCACCCACGACGATAATGGAAGAGAAAATAGTCTAGAGCAATTCGATATCCCAAAGGTAACGCCGGAAGATGTAAAGATAGCCTTGGGAGATATGTAAAGGGGGAAGGCAGCTGGGGAGGATCAGGTAACAGCATATTTGTTGAAGGATGGTGGACAGATTGTTCTAGAGAAACTGGCCACCCTGTATACGCAATACCTCATGACCTCGAGCGTACTGGAATCTTGAAAGAACGCTAACATAATTCTAATTCATAAGAAAGGGGACGCCAAAGACTTGAAAAATTATAGACCGATCAGCTTACTGTCCGTTGCCTACAAACCATTTACTAAGGTAATTGCAAATAGAATCAGGAACACCTTAGACTTCTGTCAAGCAAAGGACCAGCCAGGATTCCGTAAAGGCTACTCAACAATAGATCATATTCACACTATCAATCAGGTGATAGAGAAATGTGCGGAATATAACCAACCCTTATATATAGCTTTCATTGATTACGAGAAAGCAGCAGTCATGGAGGCATTACGGAATCACGGTGTAGACGAGCCGTATGTAAAAATACTGAAAGATATCTATAGCGGCTCCACAGCCAACGTAGTCCTCCATAAAGCAAGCAAGAAAATCCCAATAAAGAATGGCGTCAGGCAGGGAGATACGATCTCTGCAATGCTATTTACAGCGTGTTTACAAGAGGTATACAGTGACCTGGATTGGGAACAATTGGGGATAAGAGTTAATGCAGAATGCCTTAGTAACTTGCGATTCTCTGATGATATTGCCTTGCTTAGTAACTCAGGGGACCAACTGCAATGCATGCACACTGACCTCGAGAGGCAAAGCAGAAGATTGGGTCTGAAAATTATTCTGCAGAACACTAAAGTAATGTTTAACAGTCTCGGAAGCGAGCAGCCTTTTACAATAGGCAGCGAGGCGCTGGAAGTCGGAAGGGAATACATCTACTTAGGGCAGGTAGTGACGGCGGATCCGGATCATGAGACGGAAATAATCAGAAGAATAAGAATGGGCTGGGGTGCGTTTGGCACGCATTTTCAGATCATGAACAGCAGGTTGCCATTATCCCTCAAGAGAAAATTATATAATAGCTGTGTCTTACCAGTACTCACCTACGGGGCAGAAACCTGGAGGCTTACGAAAAGGGTTCTACTCAAATTGAGGAAGACGCAACGCGCTATGGAAAGAAGAATGATAGGTGTGACGTTAAGGGATAGGAAAAGAGCAGATTGGGTTAGAGAACAAACGCGAGGAAATGACGTCTTAGCTGAAATCAAGAAAAAGAAATGGGCATGAGCAGGATATATAATGAGGGGGAAGATAACCGATGGTCATTAAGGGTTACGGACTGGATCCCAAGGGAAGGGAAGCGTAGCAGGGGGCGGCAGATAGTTAGGTGGGCGGATGAAATTAAGAAGTTTGCAGGGATGGCATGGCCACAATTAGTACATGACCGGGGTTGTTGGAGAAGTTTGGGAGAGGCCTTTGCCCTGCAGTGGACGTAACCAGGCTGATGAGGATGATGAAAATCGAAGTGCACGCGCGTTTTCTATTGCACCCCCATCGAAATAAGGCTGCCGCGATTGGGATGAAATCCATGACCTCTAGCAATGCCGAAGCCGCAAAGCTAACGCGGCGGCCGCAGAAGTGTTCATTTGACGGTCGACCGCTTCCGTAATCTCCAAGACCCTGAGGTGCGCTTTAATTAATGCGGCTCTGCTTCTGCACGCCTTGGCTTAAGTTGCCCGCTTGAAATATTTGCATGGCGTTTATTTTTCAGAAATAGCACCAACATACAGTACCGTACCTAGAACGTAATATTATCCTGTTTTCCCGCAACCGCTGTCGTATAGTAGCGAGGTTTCCCTGCTTTCTCACGTCACCTCGCCCACCTCTCCTATACACCATTTTCTTCATGGGTGCCGCCATACTGCTGCACAATGGGGCCATCTATGGGCAGTCGGCATGCTGGCTTGTGGGAGCGCTCTATCCTGCATGGCTGGTTCAGTGGTAGTTTCTGGCATTTGTTTTCACGATCGTGCGGTCTATTTAGTATGACGGGCGTCTTCTACGTGGAAAATGGTTCTGTGAGACGTACTGAAGTGGTTTAAGCCGGCTTCGCCGGGCTTTCTGCTGGCGTTGACGCGGGCGGAGCACGCAGCACGATGTGTTCGCGCATATTTGAGCCTAGAATCAGCCTCGCAGATCAATTGTTTATTTCTGAATATTCCATTCCCTAATGTCACAATATAGCAGTATTCTTCTTTGGTTCTAAGCTGCGGTTTAGGAGCCATGAAACACACGCGACGATCGTAACAGTGTGGGTGCTGTTCTGCTACGATAGGAGCTTTGCTGTTATACTTTGACAAGCGTTCAAACTGTTAGCTGCACATTACACTGCGGTACGACTTGGTTTGGTGGATGAGGCTTGCGCTCATGAATAAAAGAATTTTGGTTAGGAATAACAGCATATCTTACAGTGTGAATTAAGATTGTCCAGCAAATCGACCGTTTATGAACTGCGCGAGCGTCCTAAGCAGTGATAGGTGCTAGATTAGAGATATCTTTGTTCTATATAGCGCTTTGTCCAAGTACACTGCATCGACGTTTATCGATCTATAAACGTTCTTCGCTCGGAGCCCTGCTCGGCCAAAACGTAACAGCTGGTGGCAGCGGTAGGATGGCGGATTCCCGGAGGTTCTGCGGCAGCAGTCGGTGAGGCTTTTGGTCTTGTACTCTGGTACGCCGAGCGTTATAATTTCTTGGCATAAGCAGGAAATAGGAAAGGCGACTAGAGGGGACTTTCGTTACAGTTGCGGGCAGCCATGGATGTGAATAGCTTGCTAAAAGTAGATTTGTTAGCCGTAGCAGAAGCGCTCGGTGTGGAATGTAGCAAAGCTATTCGGAAGCCCGAAATTGTGAGCAAAATTTTAGCTTGCAAGGCCAAAGACGATGAAATTGCTGAAGCAGTGGATGAAATCCAAAAGAAACGCCGAGCCAGAGAAAGAGAGGAGGAACTTAAGCAGTGTCAACTGGAACAACTAAAACAAACACTGGCAAAAAAGGCAGAACAGAGTACTGTCAACTATGACATGAGAGGTTTTCTTCAGCCTTTTTCCATCGGTAGTGAATTGGGGTTGTTTTTGACAAACTTTGAGCGCACTTGTACAAAAATGGGCTTTGAGCTGTCCTCCTGGCCACAGAGACTTCTGAGTTTGTTACCGGGGGAAGCCGCCAATATTTTAGCCAGGATGAGCCCCGAAGAAGCGGAGGTTTACGCGGACGTAAAAGGAGCGTTGTTAGCAAAGTATAACTTGTCGCCTGAAGCTTTTCGGTTAAAGTTTAAAGAAACAACTAAACAGCCATACGAAAGCTACTCGGAGTTTGCATACAAGCTAGCAAGCTTTTTGGAAAACTGGCTGAAAGGCGCCGACGCGTTTGATGACAAGGTGAAAATGTTTGAGGAATTTTGCCTAGAGCAGTTCTATTCCACGCTTCCAACCAAATTGAGGGAATGGGTGCTCGACAGGTCAGACGTGAAAACTGCACGAAAGGCAGCAGAGTATGCCGATGACTACTGCGCTAAACACCGTTCTGATAATTCCGGAAAAAACGGATGGGTAGCAGGTGTCTCCACAGGACAGCCGAGATCATTTCGTAAGCCAGAGAAGAAAGATGAGAATAAACTAAAGGAATCTTTCAATCCACGGCACAAGTCGTTTGAGGCGCCGAAACAAATTGTCTGCTTTAACTGCCAGAAATCCGGACACGTGGCCGCGGGATGCCGGGTTCCGAGAGTGTCCCCGGTCCAGTTCTTTCACGAGCCAAACGAAGACCTGCTGCGTCCGTACCTTCATGACATGGAAGTTAACGGAAAGGAATGTAAAGTATTGCGTGACACAGGTGCAACGTATGACGTGGTGCACTCGTCCTTCGTAAAGGCGGGAGATTTCACGGGGGATTGCGTGTGCTTACGGCAGGCCTTGGAAAAAGTACGTTGAGCCTACCAGTAGCCAAAGTAACTTTGAAAGGTTCGTTCAGTGAAATTGAGACCGAAGCAGCCGTCTCTGACGATGTATTGCCAAGGTGTCCATATTTGTTATCAAACAGAACGGCAAAAGAGCTGCTGAAGTCTGGAGTCACGCTCCACATGAACCCTGTTATGATTGTTACTAGGTCGATGGCGAAAAAAGCTGAAACTCAACCGCAGCTTCTCCCACGCGCTATCACTCGCAGCGCTGCGGACCATCATCTCGGTCTGGCCGATAACAACGGCGGCCCAAGTTTAGGCTCGCAGGAATCCGTCGACGAAGAAAGCGAATTTGAAACCAGTTGTATCCCCCCCACGAGCCGCGATTTTCAGGCGTTGTCTTCCGTTGATAAGGACACGTTGATCGAGGAACAAAAGAAAGATTCAACTCTCGCAAAATGCCGTGAAAGCGTTTTTAAGCAAGAAACAGGCAGCGGCTCATTCTATGAAAGGAGTGGCATAATGTACCGTTTGTTTCACGGAAAGAAAGGTACAAGCGTTGACCAACTTGTGGTTCCTCTTAAGTACCAACAAGTATTTTCAAAGGTTCCCGGTCGAACCACTCTGATGACTCATGATATTGAGTTAACCTCTCCTGGCAGCACGAGATGTAAAGCTTACCGATGTTCACCTCGGCAAGAAAGACTGATGAGGGAGGCCGTCGAACAGATGTTGACACTTAAAATTGCCGAATCGGGTGAAGGAGATTTCATGTCCCTAATGATAATTGTGGAAACTAGCGGTAAAGAGCCTCGCCCGTGTATCGATTACCGTAAGCTTAACGCGGTGACTGCTACCAAAGTGTACCCCATACCTCCCGTAGAAGATTGTCTTGAAAAAGTGAGCAGAGCCAAGTTTATTTCCACGCTCGACTTAGTGCGTGGGTACTGGCAAGTGCCACTAAGTGAACGCGCGAGCCACTTAGCGGCTTTCGTGACTCCTTTTGGCACCTTTCGACCTTTGGTTCTACCCTTCGGGCTCAAAAATGCCCCCTTTGCATTTTCAAGGCTAATGAACCAAATCCTATCTGGAGCGGAGGCGTTCGCTCTACCCTACCTAGACGACATCGCCGTATTTTCAGATTCTTGGCCTCAGCACGTGAACCAATTGCGCGAAGTGCTAGAGAGGCTCCTAAAGGCTGGCTTAACTTTAAAAACTCAGAAATGTAGGTTAGGGTGCTCCGAAGTTGACTACCCTGGACACAGATTAGGCCAGGGGCATCGAAGCCCACTTGAGTTGAAGATTCTCGCAATCAGAGAGTTTCCCCGGCCGGAAACGAAAACTGAAATCCGCACATTTCTAGGAATGGTAGGTTATTACCAACACTACATGAAGGGCTTCTCGGAGGTTGCTAGCTCACTTACAGACGCACTAAAGAAAGACGCCCCTACTCGGGTAGAATGGGACGAAGCCAAACAGACTGCATTTGCTTCTTTGAAAGCTGCACTTGCAGAAAAGCCAATCCTCGCAAGCCCGGACTACTCAAGGCCCTTTCTTGTGCAATGTGACGCCAGCGAAAAAGGGGTGGGTGTAGTACTAAGCCAGGAAAACGAGCACGGACACGAACATCCGATTTTGTACGTGAGCCGAAAGTTGAGCGCTCGCGAACAAGGCTACAGTACCATAGAAAAAGAATGCGCGTGCCTAGTGTGGGCTCTAGAGAAGCTCTCATGTTACTTGTCAGGTTCAGAATTCATTTTTATTACAGATCATAGGCCGCTCACATGGCTTCAACAAATGTCGAACAAAAACGGTATATTACTACGTTGGAGCCTAAGTTTGCAACCGTACGCGTTCACGGTTAAACACAAGAAAGGATCCCTGCATGCAAATGCAGATGGCCTGAGCAGGGCCTTCTCTCACTCGGCGTCACTCGGCAGTAATGCAGCAAAGCATTCATTCTGAATTCATTATCCGGCCTGGGTCTGTCGAGGGTCCTCACTGGTCGTCAGTTCTGTTTCTTTTAAAAAGATTCCAAAACCCTCTGCGTATCGGGGTCGGGCCGGGCCGCATCCGGCGGTTGTTGTTGTGCTTGTGGGGGCTTGCCTTCTTGCCTATGCCCAGGATCTTGGCCATGGACGCCTCCTAGAGCAACCCTCTGACGCCGGCGGTCACCTGAGAACCCGGTGCCCGATCTGTCCACCCATCAGTAGCTCAATACTCTAGAACCATTTCACCACGGGCTCATCTCTCAACAATGCGCCCGATTTGGCCAAGGAAGCCTCTACTTGCAGTCTTGTGACGTCTGGGGTCACCATAGGTCCTGGCGCCTGATTACGCATCAGCAGCGCCCAGTACGCCGGAGTCGCTCCGTACCCTCGGCTCACCTTCCGGCACTTCGCCCGCTTCAACTGCTTCAAGGGAAAACCGAATGTGTTCTTCTGTCAAACTTCGACAAACGTTCGGAAGTGCATTTGTGTTGCAGTGTGGACCTTCTGGGAACCACTCCCCCCCCCCAATCTTCTTCCGTGGGGAGGAGCTGTTGCGCTCACGCGCATGCGTCTGCCTACACCAAGTGCCGAAGCTCGGCGAGCCTTTCTGTGAGATAAGGTGCTGTCGCGCATGGTTCTGCTCGTGAGGAGGGTTGTGTTTCCCTCTCCCTTTGTGAAGGCGAGGCTGGTTAAAAGGCCAGCGCAGCCATGCCGGAGTGGCTTGTTGTATCAATCGGCAGCAGCTATGCCGGAATAAAGCAACGTCGTTCTTCGTTCGGCGTAGTGTTCCTGTCTCGGCTCGGAGCCCTGCTCGGCCGAAACGTAACAGCGGGAGTTGCGAAGCGGATAAATTTTTCAAGTTAAGGCCATGACTACAGGACTAACGCACGGCGCTGTCAAGCCTTTCTCGGGCAAATTTTCGTCATCATGTATCCAGTGCCTCGACTTTTACTTCGTGGCGAGCAACAAAGCGAAGAAGAGGGCACTTCTCCTCACGCCTTGTGGAGCCAACACTTTTGAACTCTCTGATAGCGCCAAAGATGCCGGGAGAAGTCAGTTTCACTCATTTAGTGACACTTTAAATTATAAGGTTTTACGTGCCAAAACCACTTTTTGATTATGAGGCACACCGTAATGAAGGACTCCGGAAATTTTGTCCACATGGAGTTCTTTAACGTGCACGTACACCGGTGTTTTCGCATTACGCTTCATCGAAATGCGGCCGCCGTGGCCGGGATTCAATTCCGTGACCTCGTGCTCAGCAGCGCAACGCCATAGCCACTGAGCAACCACGGTGGGCTTAATGACACTTCTCCGGCGGCACTTCGACGCCAGGGCTTCCGAGCTTTACAGCCGGTACGTGCTTCAAACACGCGACCAACGGCCAGACGAGTCGATCAGCAGCTACGCTGCGGCCCTCAGAACCTTCACAGCCGTTGCCTTGGCTACAACATCGACGACGCCACCATATACCCAAACGACCGCTT
Organism: Dermacentor albipictus; assembly: GCF_038994185.2. Taxonomy (NCBI): domain Eukaryota; kingdom Metazoa; phylum Arthropoda; class Arachnida; order Ixodida; family Ixodidae; genus Dermacentor; species Dermacentor albipictus. The sequence goes on from NW_027225611.1 coordinate 144,211, forward strand.
CAGCAGTGAACCCAACTATGCCGCCCCAATATGTGATGCTCCAGGACAGGTTCGTCCATGGCGTCTAGGATGAACATCTCCCGCAGGGACTATTCGAAGAAAAAGGCCTGACATTTCAACGCACTCTGGAGTTAGCCCTGTCAGCAAAAGTGCGTAAAAGCATCATCGAGCATTAAAGAAATTGGCAAACTCACGAGAAATTAACAGGACGTCGCAAATCAAGCTAGGAGGCGAGCATACGTCAGCACGACATCGCTATCGATGCGACGGCTCGCACGACCCTGAAACACGCAAATTCTAGGCAGTCGAGTGCCGTTTCTGCTCCAAGAAGATCACGTCGACCATGCCTGCATCTCCAAGAAAAAGAAAAACACGAAACCACGCTCCGACAAAAGCAGCGACGGGAACACAGTGGGAGCCCACTACCTGTCAGTGAGTCCTGCTGTATGCTGCACACAGTGAATGTACGTGCACACTGCTAAAAGTTCCTCATGTACTTCAAACTGGAGGGATAGCCAGTTCAGTTTATGGTCGACACATGTGCGGCATGCTCCCTGATAAGAGACGACACGGACTACAGAACGTGCAAGAAAAATATTCCGTGGCTTTCAAGCGAGCCGCTCGATTTGTACACTTGGTCAGGTGAAGGATTATGTGTCCTGGGCTCCGTACAAGTTCATGTGGTGTTGAGATCAAAGGACTATCTACAGCCTTTGTTGGTTATGAAGGGCACCGGGTGCAATCTCTTGGGAAACGATTGGTTTTCGGCACTTCACATTCAGGTGAATGGGATCAAGCACGTTTGAGAGCCAGCACCAGAGATTACAGAGGTCATCGAATGACACCCAGATATCTTCAAGGAAGACATTGGCAGCTATACGTGTCCTTTATATCACCTAGAACTCGAAGACGGTGCGGCAATAAAGTTTTGCAAGGCTCTTCTGATTTCAGTGGCGCTGCAAGCACATACGGAGCACGAGCTTGATCGTCAACAGCGCCGAGGTATCCTAAAACCAACACAGCATACCAAATGAGCCACCACATTGGTGCTTGTTCGGAAGACTGAGGGTACCCTCAGTGTCTACAGGAGTGCCTACAAGAGTACTGTTAATGCAACGGTGAAGAAGGCATCGTACCCGCTACAAACTACAGACGAAATGTTTCCAAACCTACATGGTAGAACCCTCTTCTCAATGTTGAATCTTTATCAGGCCTAACAACTGAAAATTGACGACGAAACAACAGCACTGCTCACAGTGAACATCACAAAACGACTATTCAGGGTGGAATGCCTGCCTTTCTGATTTCTCGCTGCACCAGCTATCTTCCAGTGCATGATGGAGACAGTGTTACCTCGAATTTCAAGATTGAGTGTTTACTTTGAAAACGTCATTGTCAACAGGAATGGCGGAAATGAGCACGCACAGCACCTAAATCAGGTGCTCTTGAGACTAACTGAGAAAGGCCTACGCCTCAAGAAAGAAAATTGCAGGTTCGGAATTGCGTCAGTTGATTTACTGGGACATCGAATTGACGCCAATGGTGTTCGTGCCACCGAGAAAAAGGTTGAGGCTATACTTTGTTACGAATGGTCATACGGGGTGACAACGTGCCAGCTATTTCAGCCCGCTGCACGTGTTCCTATCCAACCGGACGGGGCGCACTTCAGAGAATTGCGAATAAACCAGCAGCCACGTGGGCGCGGGGTCAGCTCAGGAATGTGGTACTCGGCCGCGCCACCCAGGAAAAAGCAGAGTTCTATGAAGCCCGAAGCCCTCTGACGTGGGCTACGGACCTTTACACCTGTGTGTGTGTGCAACACTAGTATGTGAGCCCGCCTCCTCTAAAAGGGAGGGTCATCTTCGGTGACGTCGAACGGTGACGTCGAACGATGACTGGACGAGCGTTTCCGTTCGCTTGGAATCAAGGGGGACCAAGTGCTTATAAGCAGCGGTTGCTGGCTGCTAGAGCATGCTTGTCGTCGGGAGCTGAGTGCTCGTTGCCATGCTCGAGATGTACTAGTGAGCTGTGTGCTCGTTAGCTGTTTGCTGTAAGTTAGTCTTGCGGGCTCCATATGGGAGTCAGCTAGACAGTCGATATATGTCTTGTTCAAAATGTTAAAATGTAAATAAATCCTGTTCACCGAGTTCCTCTCTACGACCTTGAACTCCTTCAAATGGCGGCAGCGGCGAGGTCGTCCGAGGACTCCTACATCTGGTTGACAGCGGTGGGATCGTCCGACAACTATAATAACTTCAAGCCCCCAAACCATATGACAAGACATCCATAAGGGCATTTCTGGGCTTTATTTCATGTGACCACTGCTTTTTGTAGAACGGAGCGATGGTCGCGGTGTAATTGTAGAGGTTCCTAGAGAAAAACACGCCTTAGAAGAGGAGAGCAATGCAATGATTGGGGTCGGGCATGAAATACATGGTAGCTGGCCCATGCTGTCGTCCACCTCATCCACGCTGAGGCCGTTGTTGAAGGAAGAGACTTGTTCTCATCGAAAACGAGGAATATAGGATTTATTTACAGTATCTACAGGAGAACGTTACAGTTCATCAGTCTAGCATGACTGAGAGGGAATGAACAGTTAGAATAAGCTGCCGCGCCAAGGCTGCTTTTAAACACTCTGTCCTCCCTAGATCCCTAGGTGAGGGAAAACGACCGTTCAACCGTCGACCAATACGGAGCGTCCAAAGTCATCGTATCTGACCTGCCTTTTAGGAGGAGGTATTTATACACTCACTTCCGCAGAAGTTTCGCTAACCACACCGAGGTGAGATGGTTCTTGCAGACATGGGTCTTGACGTGAGCAGGCGCCTCTTGGTCCCAGAGTTGACTCCGCCGACAGTGGCGGCCACGTCTGTCCATTGACTGACGACTTCTAAGACCCGTGAGAGGGCGCCGCAAAACACCTTCTTCGAGGAGTTCCCGCGCTTCAAAGAAACCATGACGGCGACGGGGAATCCACTAACAGTACTTGGTTCGCCGACCATGCCTAGACATGGTGGTGAAACTGTCGTATTGTCATCCTTTCAAAGCGAGTCGCCACAGAAGACATTGTGGCGCCATTCGGTTGGGGACTGTTGCTTCCGCGAAGATCGCCAGCCTCCGTAGGCCGAGCGTCACACCAAGCACCAAGCCGCTTTTGAGGCGCTCATAGAGATGATCAGTGCATCTACAGCGCTCGCTCACTACGACGAGACGAATCCCCTTCTTTTGTCCATGGGCACATCGCTGTACGGCGTTGGTGCCGTCCTGGCTCAGGAAGGTGCTATTTGCCGAGAGGCGCCCATTGCATTTGGTTTATGAACACTGGGAAGCGCCGAAAAGAACTACTCCCAGCACAACAAAGAAAGTGTAGCAGTAATGTATGGCGTCAGTCATTTTCATAAGTACATAGCTGGTCATCATGTACCCATAATAACAGATCAGCAGCCACTGATTGCAATCGTGAGTGAAAGAAAGCAAGTACCCCGGGTCCTTTCGTCAAGGATGACGCGATGGTGCCTTAAACTAGCAACGTACGATTACAAGTTGGTGTACAGGCCTTCCCTACTGCACCAAAATGTAACAAACGCACCGTATCATTCGACAACGAATGGCCAAGAAGAAAGGATGGTTTTGGAAACGAAACAACCATTAGACGAAAACAAGGATGGAACATTCGTGTGTAGGTTGGCCCAGTTCTTGCTAAAGCAACACGCCACCATCTGCACGTCAAGGGGCAAAATGCCAGCTGCACTTATGTTCGGGCGTGAGCTGCGCATTCTCACGCGCATTAAGCGCCAAGCAAAAGCGAACGAAATTCATACCAACTGCAGCGGGGACACAAAGTCGAGATTACTCGCTGTCGGACAAGCAGCTTCCTTTCTAAATATCGGAGGGAACCCTATCTGGATGGAGGGAACGGTTTTGGAAAAGGTAGGCCACAGATCGTGGCTCATTAAAGGCCCTAATGAGTAAGTGCGATGACAATGTGACCACATCAATCCCGGCGCTTTGAGACTCTCCATAGAACATTCAGCGACTCAGGATAAGGGCTGTACACTAACCGCGAGTTGCGCGGCGCTCCCATTCATGCTTGGGATAAAAGCAGAGAACTCCGCGTCGTCGGAGCCCACTCTCTCAGGAACGCTGAAGCCTTCGCAATCATCGGTGACCAAACCAAGGATTGGCACTGCCCCTGAGACTCAGGCAAACACGACTGCAGAGTCATGCCCGCAGCGGGCATGACGCCCTCCCGATCGCTACGGCGACTCCATCTGAGAAGGGAGGAAAGTGTTGTGTACAAGCGACGCACCACCGCTTCTCGGCTGGACGAAGCACCAGTACGGAAGAAACAGGAAGCGCCCCCACCCCGAGTCAAGTTCCAAGAATTCTTCATCACCCCCAGCGTCTCGGCCACCGGACATGGACCGAGAGTTTGCCCCCTTGAACACGTGCGGCTCTCGTCTGTATCTTTTGCTGAAAATAAACTCAGTCTGTTTTCTGCCATCAACCAATGCGTATTCCTCTCACGAACGGGGCCAGGCCCTGTACATAGCAGCTTGCAGGAAGGCACGTACACGAACTTACACGTGTAACTAACGCAACGAGTAAGGAATCCGTCGCAGCAAAAGCATAGCATGCTGAAGCGCCACAGCGTTATCTATGAACATACTCCGATACACATGGTCCTATTATCGCGGAAAACAGCTGTGTTGATTGACAAGTCACTTCATCAGCGAGCACGCGCGTGAATCTTAAACAAGAGCTTGTTGATTTATTTGCACTTTGCCGCTGAGGTATCTTTTGTAGCTGTCAAGGTAATAGTGAGCCTACAATTGATTACATAATGTAATATGGCAGTGCACTTCGAAAGAATGATATAACACAGAATGAACGTACAGGAGCACTGTGCGACAGACACACAAATAGCTAGTATTTGTGCATTCTGTCTTACGTCATTGTTTCAAAGTGCGCTTTCATATTACATCCTGACTAACTAACAAGCCCACCAGTACGTCTTAACTAATTGATTACAATCACGACGGGCATATAAGTGATATGTAAGTGTCATAGTTACTTCTTGAGGCCGAGATGCTTGTCAGGTATGTTTTGAAGAGAATAATGTTTCCATGAAAACAAAGGTTTTTCATATTGCTGAAAAGACACCCAATATATGCTTCAAATCACGTAATGTTTCCATGTATTTTTTGGTAGTAAAAATGTCCCTGCAAATACAAGTAGTGTTATCTCATTCATGTCTTAAGAGATGACAGAGGTTTACGGGGGCACACAAGGCAGCAATGCCCTTGCACAAAGGCATGAGTGGCCAATCTGCTGCCCCTTCACTATTTATCCATACCTCTATCAGCATTTAAACAATGTACAGCATGGGGTCAAAGTGAAAACAGGCATGCTTACTCTCTCAGCAATAGTGACAATCAAGAATGATTGCCTTGAGACCGTTTGCTGTTGTCAACATCATTCAGGCATGCATTCTTTTTTTATATTTTTCCTTAGACCAAAAAGAAGCTCGCACAGGATGCATGAAGTGAGTGTGTAATGTTATTGAGTAGTAATGTTATTTCATTGCCTTGTGCATAGCCCAAATGTCCTTCATGCAGTGACAAGCTACAATAGTGACAATACAATAGCTACAAGTGACAATATACAGCCACATTAAAAAGAAAAAGAAGTACGTAGCCTAACAAACAGGTGCACAGTACAAGTATTTCATCTCAAAGCAAACCAAGAATATCAAGCGACTGCACAGATCTAGATTAAGGGGACGCAAGCATTGAGGTCCCCCAGTACTTGGGGCCCAAACAATTGCATCCCTCTGATCTAAAACTCTATAATAGGCTTTGCAATTAGTGCAGGCATCTTGCATGCGAAATGCTTGACGCAATAAGTCGTTTTGTATTTGCCTCTCTTAATCAGTAACTGCTTGAACAGGTACACGATAATGAAATTAAATACTAGCTCATATGGTAGACAAGACACAAGTAGGCGAGAACATTAGCCAAGCCAGCTGTAACACCAATTCCAACATGCAGTAGTTTGTAGGCAATGAATGCATGTTCATTGTGTCAGTGCAGCTTGCACCTACCTGTAATGAAATAACATAATGTCTGTATTGTAGACCCTAGTTTATTACCACCATGTGCGGGGCAGCACAACAAAGCAAAGAAATGTTTGTTGCCATTTTTCTATTTTCGTAAGAAACAGACAGCTTCTTGGGTGGAGGTTTCTGACGAATTCACAATATGATCTGTGTAAATCTGCAATGCGTACAATAAGTGGTCAAAAGAGTGCAGATAATCTTATTAACACGGTGAAACGGATCGTGAAAATTTGCAGTTAAGAAGCCATAGTGAGTCATACTCACCGCTGAACATGATAGAAAAAATGCGTAGTGGAAAATTGGGTGCACATTCTCATATGCCATACAAATCCATATATTACAAGTAATTTTTCACTTGTTCTCGTATTGCTTACTGTTGCACCAACCTTACTGCAGCATTCTCTGTGGAATCAAATAACCTTGCAAGTCACAGCTACTTCTTCACTCTATTAAACTACATCAGCCCCAAGTCTCACCTGTATTCCTTCACGCGTGCTACAATAGCATCGATGAGCTCAAATACCTGTTTCCATTCGGTTGAAATGAACATCGTCTATATTTGTTACCAAAATGTGCACTAAAGTATAAATGGTTATCATACCTTAAACCTCTCAAAAGTAAGGAGGGATGTTCAGCGCTGCTGCTGTGGCATCTCATAGGTTCGCACCCACAATCATATTTCTAAATAACAAATGATGAAAATAAATAGTCAAGCCATGCCATTGGTACAACTGACGTATTGCTTCCCCAGGGAAGAATGGGGGATAAGAGTTAATGGAGAATACCTCAGTAACCTTCGATTCGCTGATGATATTGCCTTGCTTAGTATCTCAGGGGACCACTTGCAATACAGGCTCACTGATTTGGAGAGGCGAAACAGAAGGGTGGGTCTAAAAATTAATCTGCAGAAAATTAAAGTAATGTTTAACAGTCTCCGTAGAGAACAACAGTTTACGATAGGTAGCGAGGCACTGGAAGTGGTAAGGGAATAAATCTACTTAGGGCAGGTAGTGACCGTGGATACGGATCATGAGACTGAACTAATCAGAAGAATAAGAATGGGCTGGGGTGCGTTTGGCAGGCATTCTGAGATCATCAACAGCAGGTTGCCATTATCCCTCAAAAGGAATGTATATTGGCACGCGCTAGTTACGCTAGAGGTCGAGGAAGAAGAGGTGTGCGTGGTAGCTGCTGCAAAAACGAACTGTGAACGGCCGTTCGCTTAGAACTGACTGACTGGCTTTTCCTCTCGTGACAAACTGGTGGACGTGCTGGGTACGCATCCATCGTATGCCTACGGGTCCTCAACCAGAAGCTACCGACGCCAGTACCTCGGGGACGGCAGAAATCTATCGAAGCAGCCGTCGCCTCCAAGGTCTTCCACCGCAATACAGCCCCCTGGCAAGCTCCGTGAGGAAGATGTCAACAACTACCGCAAGCCAAACCGAGGGGATCCCAAATGCTACCGTACCATGCATTCTCAACGCGCCTCGCACGCCTAAACCGTTCCATGGCGACGCCTTTGAGGACGTTGAAGCCTGGTTGGACCATTTCAACCGGGTCGCCGCCTTTAACGACTGGGACGATCGCCGTAAGTTGAAGAACGTCTACTTTTCCCTTTTAGACGCGGCGAGAGTATGGTACGAGAACCACGAAGCCTCATTTACCAGCTGGCAGGAGTTTTACCGGCTGCTTTGCGAAGCCTTCTGCACTCCCGAAAGGAAAGAAAGAGCCGAACAGGCACTGACTTCGAGGTTCCAAATGCCAAACGAAACCGTCGCCATGTTCGTCGAAGACATGACGCGATTGTTCCGTCGGGCCGATCCACTAATGCCAGAAGACAAGAAGGTGCGTCTGTTAATGCGAGGCGTAAAGGAACAGCTTTTCGCGGGCCTCGTGCGCAATCCTCCTACAACAGTCTCTCAGTTCGTTCGTGAGGCAACAGTTATGGAACGTATTCTTCGGCAGCGGCTCTCGCAGTATGAACGCCAGACCACCATGACTGCTGCATGCTCTCTCGTACCTGTGAATGATGACAGGGAGTCCCTTACCGAGCTAATACGACAAATCGTTCGAGAAGAACTGCAGAAGTCCTATGCATCAGCTCCGGCACCTCCCAGTGCCGCGGTTCTTACGGATGTGATTCGGGAAGAAATCGGCAGAGTGGTTCATCCCTCGCCACCAACACGACCCGAACCTCCCACGTTCTCGTACGCGGATGCTCTTCGGGCTTCCGCGCCGTCGACGGGCCGTTTTTCGCAGCCGCCTGCTGGGATTTCTCGACGCTCCCCAAGTCCGATCCACCGCACGAATCCGCAAGCACCTTTTCATCCTTGTCCGCGCAAATTTACAGTATGGCGCGCCCCCGACAACAGTCCGTTGTGCTATCACTGCGGGGAGGCTGGTCACATGTATCGCGACTGCCAGTACCGACGGATTGGTCTGCGGGGATACCATCCGGACGCCCGTTGCCCGCGCTATAGCGAACGCCCGCACGACATCGAGCAATACTTAGAAAGTAACCGGCTCCCTCCTGCCCAACAGCGAAGACAGTCACGGTCGCCTTCACCTCGTCGGTACGCGTCACCAAACCGTGCTCGACCCGCCTTTGATTCCGCTGGAGTCAACGTTGGAAGCCCGCGCCGGGGAAACTGAAAACGGCGACCTCCGGGGGTGAGGCCGCTGTCATGCGAACCGTCAAATATCCTCCGCCGACGCCATCCCCTCGCGACGTACCGCTGACGCCTTCATTCGAAACTGCAAAAAGAACTTCTGCTGCTATTACTGCTTCAATCGACGGTTATCCGGTAACTGCACTTGTCGATACGGGAGCTGACTACTCGGTTATGAGTGCCTCACTGGCCACTCGGCTACGCAAGGTGCTGACAGTGTGGGACGGCCCACATCTGATTACGGCCGGAGGACACCTCGTGTCACCCATTGGACGATGCACCGCCAGACTTGCAATTTCTACTTCGACTTTCATAGCGTCTTTCCTTGTGCTGCCCAAGTGTTCTCGGCTAGTTATACTGGGCATGGATTTTCTCCAGGAATATGGGGCGATCATTAACCTTCGTGACTTGTTCGTGACTTTTTCTAACGATGTATCTTCGGATTCGAGTGTGGAGGATGAACATCACCGTATGGCTTTACGCGTGGTCGATGACTGCGTGACGTTACCGCCTCGCAGTAGCATCTTCGTCCTTGTTGAATGCCCCCAAGAACAACTAGGAATAGGCATCGCCGAAGGTAACCTCGCCATATTGCTGGATCGCGAAGTCGGCGTCGCACGAGGTCTCGTAGAGCTCCAACATAGGCAAACCACGATTCTAGTTACCAACTTCAGTGGCGAATACAAGCACTTTGCGAGGCATACCACCATGGCCTACTTTGAAACGGTGGCCGAGTCCAACGCCTGTGCTTCAGTAACGACAATCTCGATTCCGGAACCCAGCGATGTGGACTTGACCAGTCACATCAACGTCAACCCACAGCTAGACCAAAACGAGAAGAAGAGGCTCCTCACTCCGCTATTGTCATTTAGCGACTGTTTCGCCACCACGTCGAAGGTCAAACAGACTCCTTTAATCAAACACAGAATCATCACTGAACCGACCGTCCAACCTGTTCGCCAACACGCTTATCGCGTGTCGCAAAGAGAACAGGATGCTATTCGTCATCAAGTTAAACAAATGCTCGACGATGATGTCATTCAACCATCGACAAGTCCTTGGTCTTCACCTGTTGTATTAGTTAAAAAGAAAGACGGTTCACTACGATTCTGTGTCGATTACCGCAAACTGAACAAGGTCACGAAAAAAGATGTTTACCCACTTCCTCGAATTGACGACTCCTTGGATCGCCTGCGAAATGCCCGTTACTTTTCTTCAATGGATCTACGTAGTGGGTACTGGCAAATTGAAGTTGACGAACGGCACCAGGAAAAAACGGCGTTTATAACACCCGACGGTCTCTATCAATTTAAGGTCCTCCCTTTTGGATTGTGTTCCGCTCCGGCCACATTTCAACGCATGATGGACACAGTTTTATCTGACCTCAAGTGGAACTCGTGTTTAGTCTACTTAGACGATGTAGTTGTGTTTTCCACCACGTTTGAACAACACATCCAGCGGCTTGAGGCGGTTCTTCAAGCTATCCGCACCGCCGGCCTCTCCCTGAAGCCCGAGAAATGTCACTTTGGCTATGAGGAGCTCAAATTTCTAGGTCATATTGTCAGCAACACCGGTGTGCGCCCTGACCCTGACAAAGCCATGGCAGTCGCTCTGTTCCCGATACCGAAGACAAAACACGATGTCCGCCGATTTTTAGGGCTTTGCGCGTATTACCGCCGTTTTGTACCCAATTTTTGTGAAATTGCCGAACCTTTACAACGACTCATCAAGAACGACGTCACATTTGTTTGGGGCCCGGCACAATCCGATGCCTTCCACGACCTTCAGCAACGTCTACAGACACCACCGATCCTTGGTCACTTTGACACCGAGGCTGACACAGAAGTGCATACTGATGCTAGTAACGTTGGTCTCGGAGCGACACTCGTACAGTTTCAAGCTGGTGTTGAGCGCGTTATTGCGTATGCCAGCCGAACCTTGTCTGCTGCTGAAAAAAACTACTCAGCAACTGAAAAAGAATGTCTGGCAGTCATATGGGCTATTCAGAAGTTCCGCCCATACCTGTACGGACGCCCCTTCCGTGTCGTCATAGTGTCGTCATGGTCAATAGCTGTGTCTTACCAGTACTCATCTACGGGGCAGAAACCTGGAGGCTTACGAAAAGGGTTCTACTCAAATTGAGGACGACGGAACGAGCAATCGAAAGAAGAATGACAGGTGTAACGTTAAGGGATAAGAAAAGAGCAGATTGGGTGAGGGAACAAACGCGAGGTAATGACGTCTTAGTTGAAATCAAGAAAAAGAAATGGGCATGGGCAAGACATGTAATGTGGAGGGAAGATTACCGATGGTCATTAAGGGGTACGGACTGGATCCCAAGCGAAGGGAAGCGTAGCAGGGGGTGGCAGAAAGATAGGTGGGCTTAGAGATTAAGAAGTTTGCAGGGACGACATGGCCACAATTAGTACATGACCGGGGTAGTTGGAGAAATATGGGAGAGGCATTTGCCCTGCAGTGGGCGCACCAGGCTAATGATGATGATGATGATCATGATCATGATGATAATGATGGAGTCTTACGGCCACCTCCTCAATTTCGTAAATACTTTAAGATGTTGAACGTCACAGTCTGTGTTTCAACACGACAAATAAAGCAGAGTAACCCAACAACCCATATATGATTCTGCTAATCACTTAAAATACTAACTAGCACATGGCATGTAGTCATATTATATTCGGTTTGTATGTTCGGTGAATTGCACAAATCTTATTCGTCGCGCTTACAGCCTAGCGGATGATGTCTTTTCTTTATAATAATTAGGCAACAACCTTACTTGGTGCATTGCTGTGAGAACTATAGCTTCACAGTAGCACTGCACGTGTACCATCAGACCACATCGTGGACATGCTTATATACATACTAGAGGCTGACCACGATCAGCATAATTTTGAAATCTAGATGAAGAGGGTATGAATTCATGTGTATCAAATATGTCTGTACCATTGAGAGGCTGTGTATTTGTGTTCGATAAAATTATCAATTCACTATATTTATGCCAGAACAACAGAATAAAGAAGACAACAAGATCAAGTTCTTTCTGAAAAGGTGCTTTTTCCCACTATTATGTGCAGCAAAGTAGGAGTTCACAACGCAAAAATACGGCTTGGGCGCATCTGTGTGCATTGTAAAGAAGTGGAGGTGGGCGAACGCTAATTTTTTTCAAACACAGATTTAACAACAATAGGAAGTATAAAATATTCAATAGTGATACGACAACGTAAGTAGCTGTAGTAGCAATACTTATTTTCATATATTTAGTTACATCTCAACCAACTAGTGCAAAAGAGGGTTAACTATTGGGGACAAAGGGTAAGCTTTAAATACAAGGCTACTAATTGTTATAATATGAAGAAACTACTTGAATAGCCTGTCAGAAACTTTAGAGCTTCGTTGCAAAGAAGCTTTCAAAAAAAGTATGGCTCTTGTATGAAGAGCTTCCAAATCTGTACAATAAATGGTTTCCAGAAGTCATGACAGTAGTAGAATAAAAAACCTATTGAATGACCAATGTTTTGCGGACACATGTAAAACGACATGTTGCAAAGAAAACAGCACACATATGTCGCATAAAAGATAAATCTTCTCGATCAAGAAATGTGTCGTTGGCTTTTACGCAAAAAAGCCTATGGGAAAGTTTTGTGCCAATATGGCTCAAACATATTTTCGTCAACGTGTTTGCCTTTCGGAGGCTACACACACTTGTTCATATGCAAGTACCTGTCACATATTCGTTGTTAAAAAACTTCCAATTTATATATTGATACGAAAGTCTCCTCTGATCACGGAAAAAGAATAGAACTGTCGTATAGTGTACATAACATTTAGAACAGCAAGGTACTATATTTCACATTAAGCAAATACTCATGAAAGACAAAACTGCAAGAAACAGCATAACACTTTGGCGCAATCCGTAACTGAATATGTCATTGAGTTTTCCATTTCATCTGGCAAAGTTGCATACAGCAGATGGGATGTGACATCTGTGATTGAGAGATACGTTATTGTTTCTGGGCACAAGTACTATACAGCTGATCATTGTGGGAATAAAGAAATAACAGGCATTGACTCCCAGTACGTCATCATGCCACTTGTATCTCTAAAGTAACTATCATTTCAAGTCAAGTTTGCAACTGGCACACTTGCATTGAGCATCATATTAATGTGCCCTTATATGTGTACCCCATCTGTAGTGAACCACTGCTTTAATTTATGACCAGTGCCATGTCATTCGCGTATGTAATTGTGGTTCTACACATTACACCTGTAAAACTTCTGATCAGCGTCCTAATACATTTCCTTGTATTTGCGCACAGGTGTCCTGTCACAACACCACTTCGCACCCATGATAAATGTTGTAGTCAGTAAAATAGAGCTTTGGATTATTTCCTTAACTGCTTTCATTCCAGCAAGTTGACATTGAGCAGACGCTGTGCCGCAAGTGAACATTTATGAGGGCGTTAATTCTTGTTGCTTACTAAGGTAAATCGAGGGAAAGTCTACAGGGGAAGCGAAGCTCTGCTGTCGCATGCACGTAAATAAAGCCGATGGATATGGCATCAAAACGTTTTTTGCGTCAATCCTCCAACAACGGAGCATCTACTGACAGGATGGAAACCAGACACCGAGCAGACGGTGCAGCGCGGATGAACACATCTTGAGGGGCATTCAACCTCCCTATAAGCTAAGGACCCCAGTAGCTTCCCCAGTGCTGCAAGGAACTACTGAGATGGAGTACAGCTCAGAGAACTCATTGTTAGAGTGAAAGGATGGTGTCGTGTTCCAGGGCTTCCGTGAACGAAGATGCAGGCTGAACTTGAAACATATTTTATTGCATGGCAGCAACTTAACATGGCAGAATGACAGCCAAGGAATATAAGGACAAAAAGCACACTATAGCTTGGCGGTCAGCGATTATATACACACAGTGGGTGAGGGTGATGAGATCGCGATATGGCGTGCTTGACAGAAAGCGAAACGTTATCACACAAGCACACGTGTACAGATCTGCGAAAGTTGGGCAGTGGCAGTGGTGCTTTGCTGTTTCGTCACACGTGAAAAAAATTGCATAAGGAGCATTTGCATAGCTTACATTACAGCAGATGGCACCTAGCACAAAATTAATAATTACAGTAAGTGGAGCAGTGATATAATTTCTAAGCTGTTCCCTAGTGTTCCCTCCCTCTTCATAAAGCGTATAATGCGCAGAGACAGCTCTGGAAACAAACGTGTACAAAGCAAGGAATCGGCTTTGATACACAACCTATGTTGAGATGCATAAGAGCATAAGTGACCAGAGATGCTTCTGCAATGCTTATTACTTCAAAGCGCATGCAATTAACGTAAAACATCACAGACGATTACGATACTCCCTAGTAGAAAATTTGAGTGCAGCTTTACACGTGTTGTCATTTCGCTGGTGTGGACAATCAGTTTCGTGTGGCATGCTGCAAACGGAGTGAACTGTGGCGCCACTGCCTTGCTAATCTGGAGATATTGTGAGCGAGCGCATGGGTGACGCGTGGGCGTGATTCACAGAAGCCACACCCAACAAACCTCCCAGACATTGCGTGCTACTCTGGCGCCATCTCATAGCTACCGTCACCGCGCTTCGCTTTCATTCTCACACTTTCGCCATACACTCATGTGCTTTCGACCTCATTGTTCTGCTGCACGTTCCTTTCCGCTTTCCTCCTCTTATCTCTTCTCACTTGCCGCTTTTTTCACCTACAACTGCACGCTGCGTTCGCTCACATCTTTTGCTGAGCTCGTACGCTCGGTTAAACTGAGCGAACGAGTGGTCCTCACATCACGACGAAAGCTTAATGGAATGTGCTCAAATGTAAACGTAATGACCAGCGAAAGGAATACCCTGAATGCACGCACTGCAAACCACGTTAAAGTATTGGCTGAGTGCACAAAGGCGTGGTCTACAATATACCTATGACACGTGAGCCTGATTACGTGGGACAAATAGGCAGGTGCGTAAATGATTGACTGTGCGAACATCGATACAACTGCAGTCTGACACAAGCACGCGGAAAACTTGCCATACATTGCGCTTCATGCTGTATCCTCACCAGGATGGCGATCTTGCTGAAATATAGTAACCAAAGAAAAATAGAAGTCGTGGAAGCCAAGAACATCAATATCACCCCATGTGTCATCTCTGTCACGCAGCAAAGAGATTAGCTTAATGACTAACAATAGATGGCGACGGTAGACTAGGAAGGGCATCCCTGCACATGCGAGTAGGCTATATGAAGGTCTCAGTTTCCAAAAAAATAAAACAGTTGTTGATTTGCACTCAGGTGTCTAACATTGTTTTTTCTCTCTTATGTCCTGTCCCTTCATCACTTTGCACAACAGTGTTAGGTCGAACCAATTAGCCCAATAGAAATTTTCTTTAATTATGTGTACTATGCTTTGAGTGCACGTTTATGTGAGTCTTGTTTGCAATGCACATGTGAAAGACAGCACAAAAAAGATGCATTAGAGGTGAGCTAGTAGAAATTTTGGGGACCGAATTGAATAGTGCCAGAAGCAAATTGAATCTAATAATTTTCTAAAAATGAACAGCCATTATCATGATATAAACTGATGTTTACATCTCAGTATTTTTGAAGATAGCAAGTCTATGTCATTATATAGTACCTTATAATGTATTCTATTTGAAAAACACAAAATGAGCAGTATAAGCAAACAAGTACTTTATTCGCATGCACAGGACTCTTCAGAGCATGCAAATGATCACTGTAGAGCCTCTGAAGTTTGGCTACCTGAGTGACGTAGCCTGCTCCACTACCCAAGCTCTCATGTTTCATGGCTATACGTACTGTCTGTCGTAGTGAAACTTTACCGTGATTTTCTGCAATTTATTGTATATGTGGGTGCAGTTGGCATTTTGAAATACCCGAAAGGCATGAAAAAAATATTCACATTTACAAAAAGTGACCACCGAATCGAATATGGCACTATTCGATACATTACTACAAAGTTGCAAATATACGCACATCCCTATCAATATCTACAAATTCAAATATTGCTTTCGATGCTTACACACACAATACAGGCTCCAGAAACCAGCAGAATAACATATATTGCCGCGACGCGATATGTGCCCAACCCCGCTGACAACGAAGATGATGACCTCGAGTGTGCAAGCAAGGTGCTACAGAAGAAGCCTGAACTTAACTCTTGTTCTTATTGCCTCGAATAAATACCGCTCTCCACTCTGGTCAGAAGGGCGCTGTGACACTAGTGGACGTGCTGGGTATCGCATCATCGCCCAATGATAGGGACGACTCCTGCGAGTAGCCCTGCATCCAGCCCTTCAAGGCATCACCAACGAGTCGAGACACCTGTGCGCCGCGCAAGCCGCCGCCTGCAAGGTCTGTGCCCGGAATTCGGTTTCTTGCAAGGAACCTTGTCAGCGACCTCACCGACTCAGGAAATGACGTTTGCAAGTCCAACACTGGTGACTGTTCAAAACAACCAAGTCCCCACAAGCTTCCACGGTGACACGTACACTGTTAGCAAAAATGATCCGAGATGGGAGTAAATGACTTGTCCTCTCGCGCATTCCCTGATGGGAGGTAAATTTACACCGGGTAGGCGGAGTAAAAGATTTACTCCGCTGCTGAACGGAGGTTGTGAAGGTACTTATGGGAGTATATGTTTACTTCCATCGCGGAGCTTTTACGGGGAACTATGGGAGCATATGTTTACCTCCATCGCGGAGCTCTTGCGGGGCACTATGGGAGTATATGTTTACCTCCATCGCGGAGCTTTTGCAGGGAATTATGGGAGCATATGTTTACCTTCATAGCGGAGCTTTTGCAGGGAACTATGGGAGCATATGTTTACCTCCATCGCGGAGCTTTTGCGGGGAACTATGGGAGCATATGTTTACCTCCATAGCGGAGCTTTTGCAGGGAACTATGGGAGCATATGTTTACCTCCATCGCGGAGCTTTTGCGGGGAACTATGGGAGCATATGTTTACCTCCATCGCGGAGCTTTTGCAGGGAATTATGGGAGCATACGTTTACCTCCATCGTGGAGCTTCTGCAGGGAACTATGGGAGCATACGTTTACGTCCATCGAAGAGTTCTTGCAGGAAGCTATGGGAGTATATGTTTACCTTCATCAAGGAGCTTCTGCAGGGAACTATGGAAGTACTTTTTCACATTCACGAGGGCAGTTTTGTAGGGTACCATATTTACACTTATCGGGGATGTACTGCAGGAAGATATTTGAGTATTTGTTCATATGCATCAGCTAGTATGCTGATGTCAGAATTTTCAGTATTGAATTTCCACACTGGGAAATACACAATATATTGGTGTCCAAGATGGAAGATGCACACAAAAGTAAGCAACGTAGTGCTTTGTAGAAAATAAATTTATTGCATGAGCACACAGGCAAGGAGAATTGCATAACATGGGCACAAGCTCTCAACTAGTTTTTTATTCCTGTCATGTTTTTTGCACAAACCACACAGAAATATAATGACATAGAAATACACAGAATAACACAGAAATATAATAAATAGAAAGCAACTCATCCAGCTGCAGGTTTAGCCAGGAACATATGAAATAAATAAAAAATATATCTAAACCTGGCACAAGTACCTAAACAACGTGCAATAGTCATTGCAAAAATAACATAGTTATAGCAGAGCATTCTGTGACACCTGAGTTCGCCCACCTAGTTTTGGTGGTACTGCAGAACGTAAAGGAGAGAGTAAAGAGGACATCATTGCTCGTTGAAATTCACATGAACAAGAGTTAAAGCATCAAAAACTGTGGAGGATTCCAGGCCACTTATTGCACTTCAAAACTAAATGACTAGGAAAACAAAAGTTAACGGTTCCATTTTTACGGTAAGCTGGCAGAGTGGACTAAACAAAGCAGAGCTCAGCTTCCCTTTTTTCCCCATACCACTGAAAGGCAAACATGGTGGCTAAGAAAGTCATCAAGGACTGTACCACAATTTCATTTAAGAGTGGGTGAAAATGCGTGCCCTTAAGGTGGGAGGCCACACTAAAAAGTCAATTTTTTTTCAAACATTTGATTTTTAGTTTTTTTTTTAAATACCCAAAACATTTAGCTAGACATTGCAAAAAACAGTATGTTCCTATCATGATTAGTTTGGGTGTTACAGCGAGTTTTCAAACCCTTAACCTCGTATTGCAAAACTGAAACCAAATTGCATTGTAAATTCTCAGTATATTTTAATATCAGCTGTATGTATTATTAAATTGTATTCTTATGCTTAGTTATGCGTTTACTATTCTTTTAAAATCTATAAAAACGGCCACAAGGGGGTCCTGACACTCGAAGAACATTTGTTGTTTACCTTGGTCAGGCGTCGCTTAGCTGTTTAAATTGCAAATTGCGTTTTTGCAATGCTCGCAGGTGCGAAGGCATAAAAAGTAGACCACTTAAACCACTTTTTGAGTAGCATGGCAAAGGTCAGATTGCAGAGAAGACGCAAATGTAAGTTTCCCGGGAACCAACACACGACGAAGCATCCGTCTCCTGACCTAGTGGACGCGGGAGTTTCAGCAAGTGCCAAGAAGCTTGGGAACATCACGAAAGGCTACGAAGCTCTATGGCTACATTCTCCTCTCCAAGGAAACAGGATAGTTGACTTTAATATCCTTTCTTCAGTGCTAGCATGCCCTGAATGCAAGAATTCATCACTGAAGCTGGAAGGATGCTCTCATCAAGGGATTTCTCTACCTGTGTGGTTGTGTGTGTGGCTTCAAGCATTCGTTCAATACATAGAAAAGAATGGTGCGTGCTAATGAGAGCAATGTTCGACTGGTGTATGCAATGCGACAGGAAAAAGGTATGCAGGTGCGACAATGTTCTCTAAGTGATGACATGCCTCCCTCTACGCGCCATTCCGCCTATGACAAAACATCATCTCAACTGACTGCAGCAGCTGAAAAAGTAGCATCAAAGTCGATGACTGATGCTGCTGCAGAAGTTTCTCATGTCATAAGGAGTGATGAGTGCAGTGTTTCAGGTGGCGAAACGTGGCAGAAGCGTGGCTGTATGTCAGTGATTTCTGTTGACACAGGAACAGTTACTGATGTTGAGGCACTTTCTAGCATATGCATAGCTTGCAAAACCAAACGAAAGTTGAACCCAACAAGTGCTTCATGCAAGGGCTGGAGGCAAGTTACACTTCCTGCCAAGCAAACCATAAAGGAAGTGCAAATAGTATGGAGACGGTTGGTTTGTACAGACTATTTGCGAGATCACAAGCAACATGAAGCATGGTGAGGTGATTCAAAGAGCTATGCCACTGTAAAGGACATGTATGGAGAACACAGCGAGCAGAAACTTGAATGCATTTGGCATGTCCAGAAGCGTGCCGGCTGCTGCCTGAGGAAACTAAAAAAACAGTGCGGGGACTTGGTGGTAAAGGAAAGTTGACTGATGCCCCTATTGACCTGCCTGCAAAACTACTATGGGATCGCTATAAGAGCTAACGTGGGAAACCTTTCAGACATGAAACAAGCCACCGTGGCCAGCCTCTTCCACTGCAGCTCCACAGATGCGCAACCAAGACATGGCCTATGTCCAGTAGGAACGAACAGCTGGTGCGGGTACAAAAAGGTAAAATCACTCAGCCAAGGGAAGTACGTCCACAAAGGAGGACTTCTGAATGATTTGCCAAGCAGAGTAAAAGCTATGTACACTGATCTGGGCTCAGATGAATTTTTACCAAAATGTCTGCATCGCAAGACACATAATGCAAGTGAATGCTTCAACGAACTTATATGGTAGCGGGTTCCCAAGGAGGTGTACGTCAGCTTACCTACAATACTGTTTGCCTTGCGTGACGCTGTTGCACACTTTAATAATGGCAGCATAAGCACCCTGGACATACTGAGGCAGGCTGGCATTGAACCAGGGTACTACACAGGAGCTTGCAATGGCAGAGACCACCAGCGCATGCAGAAAGCTCTATGCAAATGAACTGAGACAAAACAGGCTAGGAACAAAAGACTACTGCATCTCACGAGGTCCCCAGCTATAAGCCTGGAGCATTTTAGGCCTTTATGTGTTGTTTCTCACATGTTTCACATGGTTTGAAATCTGTTTTTCTCAAAATAAGATTTTACTTCACCTCATGTTACGCAAACGGTGATAACTTTTTCTTAAATGAATATTTTTAAATTGAACTTTGCATGCTCATTCATCAAAGATGTGAAATGAACCATGATGAAAAACACTGATGCAACAGTTATGAGTTTAGATCATTTTTTTTTAACTTTGTTTAGTTTTTGGTGGATTTCTTTTTTAGTTTATCACGTTTATCCTGGTTAATTCATTCAATAGGACATACATTTAGCTACACAAATGCCAAAGCTTCCCTCAATTCTTCATTTCAGTTGTTACTTATTGCTCGCGAGACTCCCAATTTTAGCACTTTTCGTTACTATAACTACCTCCCTGAAAAAATTTGGACAAAACATTGTTATAATCCTGGCTGCTGAATTAAAAGTGTTTTGAGTGTGGCCTCCTATCAATACTTTGCACAGACCAACTCTAGGCTGTAGTTTACACTTTACAGCCTGTGGATCAAACCCTTAGCTCCAAGCATACATCACACTTGAATTTCCTAAGAACAATGAAAGGAAACGTAATGTCGGCAGAAAAGCAACAAAAGTGCCAAAATAATCACATGTAAGTTGTGACAGCCATCACCCAAGCTGCCTTGCTGATATTCCACCTGTACAAGGCTGCTAGTGCAAAATGGGTTACAGAGCCTTAAAACCACCATCTGGCCAACTTCTGACGATTAAATAAGACAAAAAACAAGCAGTGCTGAAGACTGCATTATGAAAGACAATGCGGACTAGTTGAGATTAAAGCCCCTCCATCCACGCGCCCCCGCCGCTCTCTTAGGTACCACCAACCGCCTTTTCCCCTCACACCAAATCCGGTTCCGGCATTTCCGCTTCCGGCGTTTCCGGTTCCTGCATGTCCGGTTTTAAGATTTCCGGTTCCGGCGTTTACGCTTCCCGGAGTTGCGCTGCGCGAATATCCACTGTGATTGCAGACGATGGTGAGACGCCCGTGCTTAGCAACCGGTGCTAATTTGAGTAGCTCGCTCTAGCCATTCCATCAAGCGTCATTCGTGTGCATCTGCGTGCTTGTTTGCGTATGCTGCGCCCGCACGCTTTGCCTGTCGTCCCCTTTCTCTGACAATGTGCGGAGAGCCATGGGCTGGGGCACAACACACGAATATAATTCGCCGTACACCCTTGCACGCGTCACAACACGCGCACACGGACCAATTCACTGCACACCTCCGCTCATATCGCACAAGAAAAGCACACTTGTTTTCACCATGTCACTGAATGCCCTCCACGCAAATTTGAACTTGTTATATTTCATAGCTTCACGTCATTGCAGTTCTTCACGCAGTGCACGCACTTGGGACGTTCGTTACCTTCGATCTGCAGTACGAGACAAGTTCAACCTCAGAATCAACAGCATATACTGTATGCGTCTGCCGTACAAATTGGCGTCGCGAACTCCTTCACTAAACTCCCTCCATACGTGCTGGCTGGAGGGGATGTATGCTTCAAAACAAGGAGAATTCAAAGGGGACAAGCTGTTGTATTCCGCTGAAGTAGTAGTTTGCGGTCGCTGTTTTCCAAATGCACGAAAAACGGGCGCGGTCTCCACGTACCCAGGCACTACATTCCACTGCACGTTGTTTCTCGTGCCACAACCCGTCGCAGGTTGACGCGAAGCAGCGAACACGACCAGATCGCCGATTACAATAGGCGGTGGTTCTTGGATGGAATCGCATCAACAGTTTCAACCGCAGCTGGTGCAATTAAAGCCTCTCCGTAGACGCGAAAGTAAACAACGCTAAAAGAATAGCGTCACTTCCACTCGGAACAGGAAGCTGAAGCTACGTAAGTTCCGCTTGACGCCGGAAGCTGAGGGGGTGAGTGGTAGAGGAGCGTGGAGGAGGAGGGTAGGTTGGCGGTACTTAGCCTGGTCGGCGGTGGCGCGTGGATGTAGGGGCTTTAGTTGAGATGACAAGCAACCTTCGTTCCATAACATCTCGAGAAGAACAAGTTAAAAGATTTCTCAGGGAAGTATGGCAATCTGACAGTAATGCTGTCGTAGGGGATTTCTCACATCCTTTAGTAGAACTAGGGATCTGGCTGCTGGTTCACAGCCTTGCTGCACACAGCAACACCTGCTGCACTGAAGTTGCTTGTGGTAGCTCGCATGTAGGCTACTAACATATTGGCGTACGCTTTTACCGTAGCAGCCATACAAGCTCCTTGTTGACTTTTAATACAAAGCCTGCTTAATGAAATGTCAGAAACAAAATTCATGAATGACTTCCTAAAAAAACTGTGAATAAGCTATCTATTCAAACAATGTAATTGTGTAACTCCCCTTAACATGATCGCTGTAAGACAATGAAAGCCTCAATGGCACCGCAGATATTGCACATAAATAAATAAAAGAGAGACTTAATATAAACTGCAACCATTGTGAAACTCCCCCAAATAATGTTGCTGTAAGACAACTAAGCTTCATGGAACTGCAGATATTGCACATAAATAAATAAATAAATAAATAAATAAATAAATAAATAAATAAATAAATAAATAAATAAATAAATAAATAAATAAATAAATAAATAAATAAATAAATAAATAACAGGTACATACAAGCTATTAAACAAGGGTTGACTAGTAGCAGAGAAAGGAGGCATGTTAAACATCACATTAAAATGGCATCTGGCATTGGTGTGGACATAACACTGAGAACACTATTGCTACACTTGTGGTTTACGAGAATCAAGTGAAGCATGCAGAGAAGTATTAGCCAATTTCATGGCCTCGAAGACCTACAATGCGATAAACTAGGGTGCCTCAAACTGTCCACTCCTGGCCCTTTGTGTAAGTAAAATCAAGAGTATGCCTTCATTCAAGCCAGTGTATCTATCCCTTTTTCGGTTTGCGCTGCGCTATTTTCACATGTTCAATGCAAACCACCTTGGCAAGCAATAATACCAACAGATGAAGTAAAACAAAAAGCACAAACACAGTGCTGACTAGGAACTCTATGTATCCACTGCCATGCTTTCCCTTTTACACACTGTCATGAGTCACCAGCAAAGCATGTGCGATAATGTGAAGACAACGCCGGTCAATGAAACGGAGAATGAATGTGCGAGGCGAGCACCATATGAAGCATAAGGGAAAAAAAATCACGAAGGGGAGTTCAGAACAACAGAAAGCTGAGCTAGTTGGTAAGCATTCATTATGCAAAAAGGTGAGGCGTGCAGACAGGACACAAGAGAAGAGAAGTGGACAACACGAACATGGACTATTAGTGCTCCCTTCAGTTGATAGTTGGCATTTGTGTTGTCCAGTTCTCTTCTCTTGTGTCCTGTTCGCACGCCTCACCTTTTTGCATAATAAAAAGGGGAGAAAGGCTGTGAAGCGCACACTGCTGACGTGGATGAGGCGTGAGCCAGGTATAAAAAAATAAAGACGAATAAATTAAACCTCTACAAATTCTGTGCACAGGAGCCTTGTGTGCCCGGAAAAAGTTAATGAGCTCTAATGATTTGACACGTGGCTTCGTGTGGCACAAATCCAAAAAAGCATGCTCACAAAAGGTAAGTAGGCGGTGTGCCTTCTTTGGGTATTCTACGTTGAATACCCAAAAAGAGGCAAAAAGGCATGCCAAGCCGCCGAGAAGTGACGTGGCCTGCAAGATTCGCTCCCTGTCTATGTAGAGGGACAGCTGCCCATCAGCTTCTTTCAGCAGACATGGAGTCACTGGCACCTCCGTCTGTAAAAGAAAGAGTAAACATACTAACTAAGATTACATTTTGCTAGAGGTATAATAAATCTCATTTTCTAAAATGCCCAATCAATGAACAGAAGATTTCTGAGCTAGGACATTGCCCTGCTGAATGCCAGAACAGGGCCACACCGTTGAAACTGTAAAATCTTGTGATCTTCAACTAATGTTCAGGCCATGACTGAGTACAGTAATGAAAAATATACAATTGTTTGGTCACAGCCTTCAACACTGAAAAGTTTAGTGTACAGTAGAACCTTGTTGATCCAATTCAGATGTGTACCATTTTTCGGTGCCAATCTTCAGAACGATAACATCAGAAATGGACAAATTCAGTTATGTGTTTTTTTACCTGCTAATACGTCCCCAAAAACACATTCCTTGGGCACCAATGTTCAGTACGCTGCCAAACTTCAATCACATTAAACATTTCCCAGACGCTAGATCCCATGTGTGTGAGAAAAGGCTCGAGGCACATACAACCGAGCAGTAGCCACCTACTGCAGCAGCTTCCCCGCAATACACGCTTGCCCTTGTCATATGAAAACACAGGCACACTCAGTTTTCTTTTCTGGTACCGACAAATTTCCTCAGGAGCCGTTGCCATTTTCTTCCTTCATGGTCATTCCATGTTGTATTCCCCCGCAATTAGCACATTTACTTATCGGACAGCGCATGAGGCATGATGTCATTGGAAACGTACTGCACGCCCTTAATACCCTGTAAATCCAATGTAGCACTGTTCTCTGTGCCAACTGAACATCCTGTCTCACTCTGGCAGACTCATGCTAAAGCATCGCACACCAGCTCAATTTCGTTTAGGTTTTCCGTCACCATCCTAAAACACTAGACAATAAAACAAAAAGCGCATCTCAGTCCACTTGGACCCTACTAGCTTGACGTGTGTACACGTTTCATGCCACAATAATTCTTGCGGATTGGCCATGTCGAAACTTTAAGCCAAATATCCTGCCTGAAGTGAAGCTGCTCATCCAGGTCAAGTCTAAGGAGTGCAAATGTAAGCTTGCCAAATCTGCAAAGAAGACAATGCATCTTGGGCTGCTCAGGCCCCATTAGCTTATTGTTGATGTAAACTACAGATGAGTTTGACAAATTTTTTAGTGACTAGGGGCCATAAATTTCACCAGTTAGTACAATTTGTCCTTCATTTCTTTTCAGACCTTATAGACAAGGTTCTACTGTATATGCAGGGTAACTCATTAATGCAAGTGATGCTGACATGTTTGCATGCACTTAATTCTAAAGCACTCACCGCTGACAAAATTACAGATAAAGAATCTTTGCAGCGAGATGCCAGGAACTCCAATGTCGCGAGTATGGGGTTTTCTGCAAAGAGTAAAAAAGTGGACTTCAGTTCTTGAACTTCTATATTGTTAAGGGGGCCCTGAAACACTTTTCTAATAAATCGTAGAATAGCCTTACAACACACAGCCTACACAGCACACCACCATCTCAGAGGCCATGCACAGCAGACGCAGCTACGAACATTGCAAAGAACAAATTATTTTTGTCTTTTCGAAATTTTGAACATAGATTTCATTTATTTAACTCAAACAATTATGTATTACTGAAAATGTTCTCACATAGGTGGGCCAACTGCTTTCAATGACAACATTGGTGCATGCGAGAGCAACTTTTTTGACACAAGATTGTAAATTTCCTACTGCATGCTGTGCAATATTTGGCTCACATGTTCACAGCAGCCTCATTAACAGATCGTCACAATTTTTTTTACTATGTTCAAAAAGTGTTCTAAGGGGAGTATTTTGTAAGAGTTCACCTAATGGACTGTCCATTTCTGCCGCTGTTGATTGGATGCAGCTGTGTGAGCGAGGAGGAGACGAGCGGCCCTAGCCAATCAGCAGCGGCCGAAGTGGAGTCCACTAAGTGAACTCTAACAGAATATCACCCCAGGACCGACTAAACTATTTTTTAACAAAAGCTTTTTTTTACAAGCAGCTCTTAACTGCACATAATCGCGTCTAATGTCAAGAAACAAAATAAAAAATCTGCATGGTTCATAAGCCATGCTGTTTCATGGATCAGAAACACAAAAGGGGAAAGGCAGAATGACAATGCAACATGCATTGTTTTTCATGCCTGTTGTTCAACATGCAATGTTCACATGTAAGACATCTGGCGTAAACAAGCAAAAACATTGAATGCATCAGCTGCAAGTATTACAATTTATTGGTGCATTTGTTTCAATTTTTCATAAATACCTGAAGCAACAGACAATGAAGGCAGGGAGAGCATAAGAAAAATGAATAGTTATCTTAATTTATATGTACATATAAAGTGAAGGAAAATGAAACCTCATAAAAGCACCTCATGGCTTTAAAGTCATGTCATGAAGTGGTATATGAGGGGTTATGGCCAGCGCTAGCCAGTGGCGTAGTCAGCATTTTTTTTGGTGGGCCACACATTTGACTGGGGAAACGGCAGCAGAGTTGGGCAAGCCAATACTAAAAAAAAGTTTCAAGAGAGGTGTGTGTCTGGTGTGCTACCCTCTGCTACGCCACTAGCACCAGCTGCCTGCTCTTAGGCTCACATACTGACATGACCGATGCTGGCTAATTTCAGGGCTAATCTTGTGCACAAATCACCAAGAAACTGGCCAGAGGGATAACACCACTGTAGCGTAATCAGTAGCGCACTGTATGCGCAGTGCAGAGATGTGAATTTGATTCTCACCTGTGACACGTCTTTTTGTTCACATTTATTTCTCTTCACAAATTGTTACATTTCAATGAAACAGTTAACTTCCCCTACACTTTTTCACGCTTTGTGCCTGTCTAATACAATTGTGACCAACAAAAATTGAGCCCCTCAGTTCCCCCGTTCTCACTTGACTAAATGGTATCGACATTTTGTCTATAGCATTTTAACACCACGTTAGCGTGCAGTAGTGCCTAATGCCTTAATGCTTTTACCAGGGTACACATGCATAATAAATTAAACTTGGGAGTTTACCTGCTGCAACATGCGAGAATGCAGCAACTTCGCTGTCATCAGCATGCTTCAGAACTATGTCGCATAGCTCCTCACAACCTTTGGCAAAGCACTCTCCAGCATTCTTCTTGAAGACGATGCTGAATTCCAAAAGTAACTGAAAGTAAAAAGCAAGAGGATTACCATAAGTTGCCAGAAAACCACACAATGGAAACATACCGAAGCCTCCGATGCCAAAAATGGATAAAGCATCAACGCCTCTGATATTGTGAGGCTCCGAAGGCGTTCATGTCGCTCCTGGGCAGTGGCCAGAAGGCGTGGCCTCACGTCATCATTAACAGCAATCGCTGCATTTTGTTGCAGCCATTCATTATGCCACTGCAGCGATTCAGCTGTCTCGCCATAAACAACCAGATGGCTGCAGTCCTGCAATGTATACAAGAAAGGATTGCAGAACTGAAGCTTTAAACATGGAACAATCCCAGCCTAATGACAGATATATCATTTCTGTGGCTCTCAATATAATGTTTAGCATGCAGTGCTTTGTGCAGCAATTTATCAACTTAGTGTTCACATGAAGCTCTCATCAGATTATGCTCACTTTGCTCTGAATTCGCACTGCTGCTGACTGTCAAATACTATAGAGCCAAATCTCGTTATAGTGAACCCCACATTATTTAATTTCTCCAATTTACGAATAGCTTAAAAATCCCCGCCAGATTGCCTATATTTTCAGAGTAAAAAGATCTTGGAACTACAAATTTCAATACAGCGCATATTTCAGAATAACGCACATGGTTTCTTTTCCCCGTTATAACCGAGGAACATCAGTATTACGAATTCGGCTAAAAGTAACAGCGCCGCAACCCTCCTGTGAAACATAAACTGCAAATGCAGTAGCTATCATCAGCACGATGCCGAGTGTCAAATGCTTAACCACAACCTTCACCAAGAACTTCACGACAAAGGTTTGGCAATGTTCACACAAGGTACAATGATGAATGCAGCTAGCGATGGCAGTTTTCGCTGCAGGACAAATTGGACGTATTGCAGGAAATCAATGCAGGGAAAAAGCAAATCGATGTGTGCAGACAGCGTGGCATTGCCCCATAGTCCATCGCGACCATTTTGAAAGACCGAGACAAGACTGTCAAGCTTCACCGGGAATCGCAGCTCACTCCTACAAGGAAACGACCGCGACTGGGAAACTTTCAGAATGTGGACCAAGCTGTTCTCATGTGGTTCAAAGACACCAAACTGCAAAACGTTCCCATGTCTGGCCCAATGCTCCAAGAAAAAGCCAGCGAATTTGCTAATGCACCTGAAATAACTGGGTTCGACGCCAGTGCGGGTTGGCTTTTTCGTTTCCCCAAAAGGAACGAAATAACTTTGCAGGTAGTCTCGGGCGATGAAAAGGCTGCTGATAGAGAAGGTGCAGATTCCTGGCACAATGATCGTTTTCTAGAGGTTGTTGAATCGCAATTCGAAGATATTTTCAACGCGAATGAGACCGCATGTTTTTACCAACTACTGCCAGACCAGACAATGCACTTCAAAGGGCAGCAGTGCAAAGGAGGCAAGAAGTAACATCTTCACATTACAGTCCTGCTCTGCAGTAATGCAACAGGCACGAAGAAAATTCAGCTGATCCTCGGCAAGTACGCGAAGCCTCGCTGCATGAGACATGTCGTTACCGTACGACTACTTCGGAACCGTACGACTACTTCGGCAGCAAACAAGCCTGGATGACCAGAGAACTCTTTTCCGAGTGGCTCTTCAAAGTTGACGACCAGATGAGGACGGATGACCGAAGTATTCCCTTGGTAGTCGACAACTGTTGAGCTCACACTGTGAATGTTCACTTGATGCACGATCGCTTCGAGTTTCTGCAGCCAAACAACACGTCCTTGCTGTCCAGGACATTATAAAGGGTGTGAAAGCAGAATTTCGTAACCGCCTTGTGGAGCAGTTGATTAACAACCTCCGATTAAAGCAGCCGACTGCAATCATTCTTCAGGCAGCGGATATGCTCACAGGAGCTTGGTGGAACTTGAAGGCATTCACCATTGGCAACTGCTGGCAAAAAGTAGCGCCTGTGCAGCTTGAACATGACCTGGAGATGACCAACAACATCAACACAGGAGACCTGTAGGCCAAGGTTGCGGAACAGCTGCCCACCGACTCTTCCTTCGACTATAAGGAGAGCGACAGCGCAGCACTAACGGCGGTGGACCTGACAACCAAAGAGATTGTTCACTTCGTTTGCGGTGTCTCCAGTGACGATGAAGACCCGAAGGAAGACTGTGGGTCTCCGAACACAGAAAATCCTGTCGAACATTGATGTTTTAGTGCACGGAAACAAAGTCCCCACTTTCATCACTTGGTGCAATGACATACCCAATTAGGTTCTGCAAAAAGTGGAAGATGTAGACGCATTCCTAATTCGTCGTGCCCGCTGCACGCTCCAGAAGAAAATCACCGATTTCTTCAAGTAAAGCAGCTTGGAAGTGAGTGAAACATTTTTTTTAAGAGCATGCTTGTCTGCACAAGCATCTACTGCCAAGGTACAACATTTTTATTCCTAGGTTTGTCCACAGGCTTATAACCGCAAGTTTTTTGTTACAATATTTCAAAATAACAAACAATTTTCGGTGGTCCCGTGTGATTTGTTATATCGAGATTAGACTACTGTTTGTAGAAAGATGGGTCCCACCAGGCAATTTGCCTTCTGCCCTAATGAAGCGTACATGTATTTATACACTGAATAAACTCCACGTCTGCAAATATTAGAAAATTTATAATAACAAATCAAATACAGTGGACACCCATTAAACGAAACTCAGTTAAATGAAAATTACTGAGAAACAGAAGTACATAGGTAGGTTGGCTGCCTATGTTTGGTGCAGTAAAATCCTTTGGTTAATTGAAAGATTACTGATTTGTGACTTTTTGTTAAATGGCACAAAACTAAACACTAGGAATGAAATAAATTTTCATAGCCAACTCCATGGCCAGGACAAGCCAATCCAGTAGTGATCCATGGGCTTCGGCGAGCTTGCTAACTATTCATGCAGTGGTTTGTGCTGTTCTGTTTCAGACCAACAGGCATTGGGTGTTTAAGGCTAATGGAGAGCGTGAAACCATCTCAACCAGTTTGAGTTACCATAAACCATACAGAATCGTTTCGATAAGCACTGCTTAGATTGAGATGAACAAGCAATGCGCTCTGGTATACCAGAACAATAGGTCAACACAAGAATAACTGTTTTTATAGTAACAGAGAAAGCTAAGTGGGGCTTGGAGAGGTTAACCTAGTGACAGGCCAGGCGTGCAAGGAAAAGAAAATATATCAAAACAACTATTATGATAAGCAGCCTTGCCTTATTATAGTGTAAGTATAAGCACAATGAACTGCCATTAACAATGAGTATTAGTTGTAATACTGTACTAATGGTTCTCTGAAAAGGACATCTTTGGGCATGCAGTGTCAAACAAAAACAAAAAGACTCACAAACAGGCGGCACAACTTCTTATTTGTAGTCTGTGAGGGAGGCTGCCGTGGCCTTTTGTGAAGGCTCTGCTCCCGCTTCTGTACCATTTCTGGCGGGCAGTTTTCAACCTTCTTTCTCATATTTTTAAATTTGTTGCGGAGGCCGAGAACCCATGACTCCTGCAAATTACTTGAATTAGCAACACATAGAAAGTAAACACTGCATAATGAAAACATGAGTGAGCTATGTGACCAAGAATACACTTACAAGGCGAAATAAAAACGTTTCAAGACTGGCTCTATTTTGAAGGAAGTAATTTCTCCATGTGCATTCAAACACTGTAACCTTCAAAAAAGTTCCCTAGCGGGGCAATAGGGTGCTCCCATTGTACCCGCCACTTTGCAAGTAAGTGCTGGAAGCGTTTCCCAGAAAGAGTCGAGCACCCTCATCCTACCAAAATTATTTGCAAATTTTAACACTCAATAACAAGATTTATTGCAACTTGTGCAATGAGTTCTTAATTTTTTTGAGGAGAATGAAATAAGAAAGAGCAAATCCTGATGAATGACCTTCCTTTGACATCAATGATCATCAGTTGGGAGAAAACTTAGGCGTGCAGGTGCACCCCTCAGACAAGGCAATAGTCGTTAGAAGAAAAGGCCAATATCTCCACAATCGAAAAAAGGCTAAAAATGTCTGCAACTTGACAGACTGCGTGCCCATTAGGTTTTTGCTTGCATTTAAAGTATTTTTCATCAGGAATTCCTCCTGAATGGCCAGATATAAACAGCACATTTCACTGCTAAGTTTCAGAACACCTGAGGGGGTCGTTCAATGAAAATGGCCAGGTCTGGGGCTCACAAGGAGCTGGATGCTGCAGAACAACAATACACACTGTCACAGAGAACTATGCACAAGCGAGTTTATTACCGGAAGCATTGTTTCTCTTCCATATTTACCCTACTAATTCAGATTTGGCTCACCCTTATTTCACTTTTCTCAAAATGAGAAATATGGCTCAAATGTTGCCAATTTTATAAGAGTGCTTTAATCAAGTGTAAATTGCAGGAGAGGGTGCTTGGCTCATTTGGAAAGGATACGTTCGCAAAGTGGCAGGAGCACTTGATTGTTGGGCAAGGGTGACGGTGTTTTTCAAAGGTGACAGTGTTTGAATGCACATAAATCACTCTGTTCAAGATAGAGCCAGTCTCGACATCTTTTCATACTACCTTGTATATACACAACTTTTGATGTAAAGTTCCAAGACATTTATTTTCTTCTGTATAAGTGATTCCCTGAAGCATTTGTTTGCAAGTAAGTAGAACACCATCTTTTGGACTGAAACTGTGTTTTTCGGTTTAGTTGCTGTGGCAGCCACGATAGCATTATGTGGTGGAATATCCTTTGTAATTAGTTGGCACATACCACTGCGAGTGACTGTGAAAAGGACATCCCTGTAGAACGTGTAAACAAAGTTCTCAGTGAAGCTTGGCAAGACAGAAGAGAGGGACCTGTAAGAGCTTCTTTGTGTCACTTATGGCAACAATATTATTCTGGACAAACGTGTGCAAGTGGCTAAGCCAGTTTGCCTAGGGAGAAGTGTCAGCAGGAGATTACACAGGGCTGGGGCAACTTTTAACCTCACAGAATGATGACATGGTTTGGATCAGGGACATCGTAGAGCAAGAGCTCACTGTTACAGCACACATGCTATCGATGCCCTTGACATGAGTAAAACAACATGTCACCAAATTTTGTGCAAGTTGGTAAAATGAAATTTTAATGCCGTACTAGTACCGCACTCCCTCACTCAGGATTACAACAGAAATGTCAGTTTGTGCTGACTTGCTCGTAGGCGCACACAGGGATGCTGCATCCATTAACAGCATCATGACCGACAACAAAACATGGTGCTTCATTACAACCCTCAAACGAACAAGCAGAGCATTAAATGATGGTTTATGAGCTAACCGACATCAATACAGCTGCAGCAGCAGCAGCAGTCCAAAGCAAAGACTAGCTTCATAGTCTTTTTTTTGATGCCAGAAGTGTCGCACTCCATGAGTCTCTCACAAGGGCTGACAGTAAGTCGAGTTTTATATCGGTGTGCCCATATGCATGCATGACACATGGGACGCTGTCGCCCTCATGTATGATCTTCTGGACAATAAGCGTTCAGCATAGTGCGAGGCTGCACACTGCCCTGGTCCTGAAAATTCATTCCGACACTCAGCATAGCTGTACTCCCGTGTCTGCTATACTTTAAATTTTTCCCTGTACAATTCTTTTTATTTCTCCATTTAAAGAGAGCCCTAAAAATGCTGGATAGAATGCGCTGAGGCCCGTAAGGATGTAAAAGAGCTTGAAGAAAAGCAACGAAGCTGACAGCCCTGCCAGTAAAAACTTATTCTACTTCTGAGACCTCAAGAAGCGTTGCAAGCTGAATAAGAATGCAAGCTACAATGTTAAAATGTTGAATGCCTTTTTTATAGACTCAACCTCCAAACTTTACGGACAAAGGTTGTACCAGGGTCCTTCAACCCTTCTGTTTTTGTCAAGAAACTTCCACGAAAGCATCACTTAGGGATAGAAAGTGCCACAAGAGGCAATGACCTAACTAGAGAGCATCAGTCTACCATGCTGGGATGGCAGGGGCAGCACAATTATGCAAATTTTTCACCATGACAAGCACCTCTCCACATTTGATTTGAGCAGTTTGCAGGCTGAACATGCTACAGGAAGTTTAGGCCAAATAATTTAGCGTGCGATGCATTTGTGGAATTATACATCACAGTGATTATGTAATGAACATGGCCCACCAAGTCACATCACTCACAGAAAGAGTTCTGGTTGGCGTTGTCACGGTGATGGCAGCTGGTCATGCCTTTCCTCCTCCTCCTCATCATCATCACCAGCCTTGCTATGCCCACTGCAGGGCAAAGGCCTCTCCCATACTTCTCCAACTACACCGGTCTTGTGCTAATTGTGGCCATGTTGTTCCTGTCTTGGAATCTAGTCCGTAACCCCTAATAACCTTTATTCCTAACTGTCCATTAAGCCAAGTACCCATCACAAACTACTTAGCACAAATTGAAGTAATATGTAAAATGCACCTGTTCATTCTAAGAGGTGTATATGCATGGCTTACATATGCAAATTCTTGTTTTCAGTCTGAAGAACTATTTTTGTACCATTCATCAATGGTGTTTAATATCTTAAGCCAGGACAGAGACCGCTTTAGAGGAGGCCTTCAGAACCTGCAACCTTGTGCTTATCAGAATTGCCATGGTAGCAAAAGTCATAGTTGCATGTAGGAAAACCATGGATCACATAGTCAACCTGCTACCTCCACAGCTACCTGTATACACGTAGTAAGGATAAGTTCTCATGCTCAGACACTACACTTGTAGACTCAGTGGCCAAAAGCCATTCTGGAACAATTAAAAATATGACTATATCTAAAACAAATTATGTGAAATGTTACGGCCAGCAACGACACACTGCATGGCACAATTTATACCATATTGGAACTAAATATTTTTTGTCTAAATTTGCGGCAGTCTAGCTCCGAAACAATTGCTTAGCACAGTACCATTCAGTTCATTATACAAGGTAGGTATTCAGTGACAAATATGACAAGCTAACAGGCACAGTTACAGTCATGAACAACAGAATAGTGATGCTTACCATGCCGCTTGTCTTTCCATTGACATTATCCAGCAGGTGTGGATATTTCAAAACAAGGGCTTCCGCCGCTGTTCTATAGAGCTCGCGTGATGGATACCTATAAGCAAATTGTGGTTACCATTATGTTGTGCCAGTGCAGTTTGGCAATAGTACTTGGGAGAATAACTCAGAAGTCCAAAAATAATTTTACCTCCCACTACAATTTTATGTTAATCAGGTCAATATCACTATAACAACAATGGGAACACAATGACTAGCCTGTATATGAAAGCACAACATACCAAGCCAGCCTGAAGCACGCCTGGAACAGGCGGTCTACCACAGCACGGCGCACTGGCCCACTGATGGGTGCGCCCCTTGACAGCACCTCCTCATACGGCCCAAATGTCGGCAAGACGAAATTTAAGTAGTCGTGCCGGTCTTCAATGGGCACGGGTGCTGCTTCGACAACTGTGAAGCTGGACGTACCAGCTCTGAAAGAAAGCACACATACATTGCAACCGTGGTATTAAATGTTCTTTGAAGTTGCAATAGATGGCATAGGCATAATGCTATTATGATGTATTCAATCTTACATGACTTCAAGACCACTGGTGCTTGGAGTGGCTGCCGAGGTGGCATCGTGCACATCTGCGTGTGCGCCCTGTGGAGGGCTTGTGCACTGCAAAACAAAAAAGGCCTTTGTGCAACAGCTTCTAATTTTTACCCGAGTATAAATCTGTTCGAGTAAAGAAATAGTACTGCAAAATGGCATAATGCATTTCGGCTCATTAAACTGTACTAAAACCAGCAAGCAAGCATGAAAGCCATATAGAGCACTGAGAGAAGCAAGAATATGTGGGAAATTGCTTGAAACATTAGCAGGTGAAATGTTCATTTCTGCTCTTTGTGCAGGATGCATAATACGCATGGTAACTGTAAACTGTTTGGATTATTGCAGAACAAGTATGTCTGTTGGGAGTTTCACCAGCTGTTTGCCTTCTGTGCTGCTAATGGCGGCACTGGGTTTGGAACTCTGGTAACATTATCAAAGGTGCCTTTATCTCATCTGCAACTGTATGAGCACAATCACAGAATTTCCTCTTTTTTATTTATTTATTGGTTCCTCAAGGGCCCCGAGAGGCATTACATGAGGGGTGGGCATACATATGGCACATGGCGTTATCGAGAAACATCATGGGCGTGCTTCAATGGTTCGTTTAAAACACTGAGAATCGATGATAATAGCAGTTCCAGCTGGCAGGTCATTCCAGTCTCAAGCAGCGCACAAAAAAAAACTATTGCTGGGAAGTAGTGATATGGGCATATTCAGGATACACTGCATTGGGATGGGTGGTGCGAGAAATGCGGTGGGCTCTTCTGATGTACTTATTTTCAATGGGCAAAGAATGGAAAAACTTGCGACACAGGCAAAGTCTAGCGATTTTGTGGTGGGAAACGAGTGGAAAGGTTAGGCTGGGTTTTCAGGGCGGAGATGCTTGAACCAAGAAAGTACTCGGAAAGTATGAATCTTGTTGCGCGAATTTCAACATATTCCAGAACATTCATCAGGTTCATTTCGTGAGGATCAAAAAACAGCACTAGAGTATACAAGCTTACGTTGGATAAAGGTTATGTAGGCAAGTAAATTAACTGAAGGAGACATCAGGGCAAGATTACGGCGGAGATATCCAAGCACACGGTTAGTGGAATTTGCAATGCTATTAAGGTGAGTGGACCAAGTTAAATGAGACGAAATATAAACACTAAGGTGTTTTAATGAATCAGTAGTGTCGATCAACTGGTTGTTAGTGGAATAATTGGATAAGACGTAATTACGGCGACGCTGAAAAGATATTAGCTTTGTTTTAGGGACGTTTAAGCGAAACGAGCCAAGTGTTACACCACTGTTGGATGCGATTAAGACTGTCTTGAAGAGCAGTGGTTTCAGCGCTGTTGGTGATTGAACGATAAATTACACAATCGTCAGCGAAGAAACGAATGCCAGAGGAAATATTAAAAGGCAAATAATTAATATACATCAAGAAGGGGTCCCAGGACCGTACCTTGCGGTACACCGCCTGAGAGTACAGGTGCTAAAGATGATGGTGTGAATTGGCATAGACAAACTGCTGTCAGCCTGTTAGAAAACCTTGAATCCAGTTAAGAACACAGGGGTGAAGGTTAAGTGATGATAATTTTAGTAGTAGGCGAACATCGGGCACTTTATCAAAGGCTTTCTCAAAATCAATAAAAATTGCATCAGTAGGGATGTTGCTACCTAGACTAGAGTAGATGTCATGAAGAAAAAGAGCGAGTTGCATATCGCACGAATGACTTTTCTGAAAGCCGTGCTGGGTTGGGTGAAAGAAATTCAGAGATGTTAGAAATGTAGCAATGTGCGAGTATAAAATGTACTCGATTACCTTACAGCAAACGCTAGTGATAGAAATTGGGCGATAATTATTCGGGCATGGCTGGCTTTAACTATTATGGACTGGAATGACCTTACCTGCCCGCCAATTGCGTGCTACACAGCCGGTGCTTAAAGATTCCTGAAAAATTAGTGACAAGAAAAGGCTGCAAATATGTTTAGTGTTTTTCAATATTTTGGCGTTAATGCCGTCAATTCACGTAGATGATGAATTTTCTAGTGAATCAATTACCTTTACTATTCCATGTTGTTCGAAAATGATGTTATTCATTGGTGGGTGCACAAAGGCCGGCGCATCATGATTATATAGGGGTTAATTCATTAAAATTTTAGTGAAGGTGTCGTTCATGATATTAGGAACTTCAGAGTCGGGAACCGGAAAGCCAGAGTTATTGCAAAGAGATATCAAGTTAGACTGATTTGGATTTATAGTTGGCCAGAAGCGCTTAGGGTCACTTCGAAGCATGCAAGGTAGAGTTTCGGAAAAGAAATTACGTTTCGTCTGTTGCAATAAAGTGTCAAACTCTTTGGCTGCGCTGTATTACTTCACCCATGTGCAACTACACGGCTCGGAACAAACGTTTCTTCTTATTGTTGAAACGTTTTAGTGCTGCATTAAACCATGGGGAAGCTGCTCACTCTGTTACTGTGATGCTAGGAATGTACAGTTTTATTAAGCATTGTAACTCGGTCCTAAAAAGCAACCAATTAGATTCAAGGGAGCGTTGTGAGAAGCCACAGGAAAAGCTATAAAAAAGATATGGTTAGACCCTCGTTAATACTGGCGTAATCACTTTTGTCATACAGCGTGAGGATCTTTGTGGTTTTTCTACTTTTAAGTATGTCGCAAGAAAATGTGGAGTGCCCAGCCATGTGATCACTAAAGCCATGCAGGCAGGTGACAGGGGAGTTTTCAGCACGGGTAGTTAGAACGAGATCATAAAAAAGGTTAGAAGAATGATCTGTGATGCGGGTTGCCTGGGTCACCAATTGTGACAAACCAATTGTGAGGCATACATTTACAAATTCGCTACCGGCGCTATTTTTTGATAACATGGAAGCAGGATCGGACCAGTCAACCGAAGGAAAATTGAAGTCTCCAAAAAGAAGAATCGGACTGTTAGGGTATCTCACTTTTAATGTGCTTAAGGCATCATGAAGTAGTTGCATAAAGAAGCTGTCACTGTTAGGGGCACAATAACAGACACCAATGAGAACGCATGGATGAGCAGCACTGCAACTGAGCCAAATCATTCCCAATGGAGACAGAATTTTCACAGCCGAACACCGTAGATTACGGTTAGTGGCAATAAGTGGCAATTTCACTCACATGCTCTCATGCTTGTAGTCACAGTATGGTCTTGTGCTGCTAACATTTTCTTTTCACCATAAATGATTATTTTTATTTAAACAAACACCATATTTTAATGCCTGGGCTGCATAAAACCCCAGCCGTCATGGTCATAGCGCTAAAACACATCTTGATTCGTTTGCAAAGCATCACATCAGCTAATTTAAACTGGTGTCTGTGGCACTTGGCAATTTATAACATTACGACACTACTCAAGAAATAGAACTTTCTCATGCAATCCCACAATACTTTGTGGGTGCGCTGTGTGCTTTGAGTAAAACGTGTATGTCGAACATGCAGGCATATATGGCGTGTACTTTGAAAAACAGTCACACTGTTCACCGGTTTGTCAGTCACATGTTGAGCACTACACAACAACAAAAAAAAAGATTTTTGCCTATACTACTGTCTCTTTCATGAGAAAGCTAAGATGTACTACGATTGAATTGGTACTTCCAATATTGCATAAATGTGTAGCAATACACCAAAGCTACGAAGTAGCTCGCAATATATTATTTTCATTGAGCGCGTTAATCATAAGTGAAGCCCATTGCTGCTCAGTGGCGAACATTTTTTTTAAAGTGGCTCTAGTCGGCTGTACATCAAAACTTAGTAGGGCCTTTTTCTGAAGTTTTGGGGCACTTGCTATACAGCAGCACGGTTCATGCATTAAATCACCACTCACTGCTAATATCACAAGAAGCCAACAAACACTGATGTCAAGGACAACATAGGGAAATTACTTGTGTTTAATAAATGAAATAAAGTAACGATATATTAATGTAGATGAAAGTGGATGAAGAAAGAACTTGCCCCAGGTGGGGAACTATCCCACAACCTTCGCATTACGCGTGCGATGCTCAACCAATTGAGCTACTGCGGTGCCGTTTCCCCATCCATTTTTTTTTGGGGGGGGGGCATTTATGTTTTACTACTAGAACTAACCCTGGGAGTGTTAGCCAATGCCACCACTCACAAACTTTGGCAGAGGGTGTGGAACATCCTTTCTGCTGCAGGCGTCACAAGAATGTGATCTTTT
The DNA here is from genome assembly GCF_038994185.2 of Dermacentor albipictus. Taxonomy (NCBI): domain Eukaryota; kingdom Metazoa; phylum Arthropoda; class Arachnida; order Ixodida; family Ixodidae; genus Dermacentor; species Dermacentor albipictus. Next base: position 182,839 of record NW_027225611.1, read on the forward strand.
TGGGTGAACGCAACCGGTCAGTGTTTGTCGGCTTCTTATGATAAGACTACTAAATATCAGGCCCCTCGGTTAACGCCCTTTCTTCTCGTTTGTCACTCATGGCTAAGCAGTTCACTTCGTCAGTGCACTTGCATAACTTCGCAAAGCACATTAAACAAATTCACATTTTCACTCTCAGGCGTGTCGCTAGCGTGATGCCTGTCTCGGTGGTGTACACACACTTTCCATAAGCATCTTGCAACCACTGGTGGCGCTTGCATGCCAGAGAAAGGTCTAGCGCCCTGACCGAGGTGGAATGTAGTTGAGCACAATCAACACATTTTTATCATAATTTCACTTATTTGTTGCTGACTAAAACTGTGGGAGCTTGAAATTATCAAGGTCTGTTGACAGTTGGATACTTTCAATGAGTAGATATATCTAGTTCAATCATGTTTCACAGCCATGAAGTCTATTACAGACTATATCTTGTAAAGGAACATCTCATAGAATCATCAATTTTTCAAGCAGGCACTAAATTATGTTACTTGTGGCACAGCACATCCCCTTCTGTCATATTTTTTTTAAATACATCCTTGTCACAATAACTGCGTAGCCAGTGTAAGAATGCAAATATATCTCACTGAAAAGATGCAAACAAAAGGTGCAGTGTCTGTTCTGGCCCTCTCTTAATTAGTTTTAAAGTTAAATTAATCAGACATACTTTCGGTAATAAAGTACGCCTAAGAGAACGCACAAACCATATCTACGTTGAGCAAAGGCTGGCCCTTATTTTTCTACTAACATGACTGCATTTGTTCACATTATTTGTCAAATCCGTCAAGTGCACCCTACAGAAGGCAGCAACATGAAAATGAATGTCAGGCATTCTCATACTAGAGTTGCCTAATGCAATTGAAAAACGGGCTAAACTGGAACTTTCACAACATTAATTTTAACGTATTACTTCTACAGAAGCCCACAAGGTGGGCAGAATTAATAAAGCGAAAGTGAGACATCCACCCAAACGTAGCTAAGTGCCACAAAGGAAACCCATACAGGTTCCTTGAAAGGAAAGCTTCGCACTTGAAGAGAAATTCGTCCTGGTCCAGGACTGAAAACAAGGACCACCGCCTTTTCGGGGCAGCCACTCTACCATCTGGGCTAACCAGGCGGCCAGCAGATGGCAGGTGAAGTGAAATTTAACAAGACGGAAGCAAAGGCAAGAGTTTGACATAATAGTTCTGCGGAAACATGCAAGGTGGAGAGAAGTAATTTACAAAAGGCAGCACTTTGTAACACTTAGCTACGTTTGGATGGATGTCTCAATTTCCCTTTATTAATTACTTCTCTCCACCTTGTGGTTTTCTGCAGAACTATTACGCCAAACTCTTGCCTTTGCTTCTGAGTTGTTGATAAATTCAACTTTGCCTGCCATCTACTTAGCCGCCTGGTTAGCTCAGATGGTAGAGCGGCTGCCCCAGAAACATGGTCCTCTCGGGTTTGAGTCCCATACCAGGACACATTTTTCTTCAACTGTGAAGGTTTTCTTTGTGTTTCCGTTGTAGCAATTAGCTACGTTTGGGTGAATGTCTCATTTTACCTTTATTAATGTTAATTTTAAAGCACACAATGTTGAAGTGCAATAATGCAGCATTATGATATGCATGCAGGGTAAACATGGGGAAGATGGGAGATGGAAATTTAAGACAATCAGAAAACAACAAGGTGAAAGCGGGAGCCAACATTTCGAGAAGTGAACTAGTCTTGTTTGAAAAAGACAAGTCTACTTGTTGAAATGTTGGCTCCCGCTTTCACCTTGTTCTTGTTTTGCTCACAGCACTATGATGTGACAGATATGATTTGAACTATCAGGATAAGTCATGCTTGCTTTTATAGGTACGCGGACATGAAGCATGAAAACAAAGAAATGGGGAAAATAAGGGTTAATGACCGTAATTTTGAAGCACATGCCATAAACAAAATAAATCAAGAATTCTTGCAGTGGCTTCTAAGCTCAAAGGCATGAATTTTTCTATTCGCGAGGACTACTCAGCCAGAGTTCGACAGGCGCAAAGAAAACTTTATCTTCATGGACAACAGAGTGGCAGATCATTTAAACTTTGCTTTGACAGCTTGCTGCTTGATGGCAAGCAATTCACATACAATGCTGAATCTGATTGTATAGTTGAACTGAGGGCATAGCGGTGACTGCGTCTCTCCAGGCATGCGCATCCCTCTTCTAACCCCTCAGACCTGCCACGACTCGATTAATGTCCCTGTTTATTAAATATAAAATGTGCGTAGTTATCTGCGTAAGAAAGATGCTCTAGAAACTATTTTGAAAGACAACAATACTGACTTCGCTATACTTACAGAATCTTGGCTGCATCCAAATATCACTGACCACGAGCTTACTAAATGATAGCCTAACGTATGCTGTTCACAAGCTTGACAGGTTGGGGCGCAGGGGAAGCGAAATTTTGTTTTTTGTGAGTGTCTTTTCATATGTCAACAAATTGAACTGTCAACACGATATTTTGTGTATAAATATATCACTTCGGTCAAGTATGACTGTGATTATTGCTTGTGATCGCGCTCCTAATTGTGCTGTTTCTTTCAACCATGAACTAAATTCTGTACTAACGAATCTTTACTCCCACTACCCGTTTGCGAATTTTATGCTCTGTGGAGATGTTACTTTTCCGGACTATAACTGCGCAAATCTAGAGGCACATAACCAGCGATCCAAAGATTTTCTTTACAAAATCCTTACATTCAACTTTACTCAGATGGTTAATGTGGCAACCCATGGGCAAAACATTCTAGACCTTGTCCTTGTTTCTAACCCCGAAATGGTAAAATCTCTATCATTCGTTCCCGGTCTAAGCGACCACAAATTACTGCTATTTAATCTCTGCATCGCAGTTCCTTTCGGACAGCCCTCGACCAAAGCATTAGGGACTACAACAAAGCAGACTTGAGCAAAATTCACACAGAACTAAACACTTTCTCAAATTTCTTTCATGAGACTGCTCGTTCTCGTACAGTTGATGTAAAACTGGTTGCTAATAAGAATAAATTATTATGGCTTGTTGAGAGACATGTGCCTCTTGTTCGAATTCGCGGTGATTTAGGAAAACCCTGGTTTTCTAACACACTTAGGGGGCTGTTGGGAAGGAAAAAACGTCTGCTGAAAAAACGCTCTAATCTTGTTCAAAGTGAGACAAGTACTTTAAATGTCTGCGCAAATACACTAGCAGTTTGAGACAATCCTAAAAGAAGTTCTTCCACCACGATTTGCCTAACATCGTATGTGTCAACCCCAAAAAATTTTGGAATATTCTGAAACCAAACAATAGCTACAATAACATTTCCTTGACTTATCCTGACGGCTCAGATGTGCCGTTTCATCAGCGGTCAGACGTAATGAACTCATATTTTTCTTCTGTTTTCACTCGTGAACGTCCACTGAAGGACTTTGATTTGCCCCGCCACAGTTTTCCCCTCATGTTTCCCATTACAATTTATTCTCAAGGCATTATGAAACTTATTGATAACCTAAAGATTTCTAGTGCCTCTGGGCCAGATAACATCACTGCTAAGATATTAAAAGGTATGAAAGCAATTTCCAGTCAAATATTACAAATAATTTTTACCCAGTCCATTGCTGATAGTTCACTTCCTAATGACTGGAAGACTAGTAAAGTGGTACCAGTATATAGGTCAGGCAGCCACTCTGATCCTTCCAACTATCGCCCCATTTCCCTAATGAGTATTCCCTGTACACTCCTAGAACATACAATATATTCGCAAAAAGCATGTCATCTCGGTGATCATTCCTTCTTTTTTCACAATCAGCACGGTTTCCGGCCTGGTTTGTCATGCGATACACAGATTTTGAATTTATTACTGAACTTCACCTGAACTTAGACTCATCACTTCAAACTAATGTCATATACCTAGACTTTGCCAAAGCATTTGACTGTGTTCCCCACCAGCGGCTTTTGGCCAAACTTTCACGCCTCGGTCTCGACCCTCTCACGCTGTCATGGATCCGTTGCTTTCTTACTAATCGATTCCAGTATGCAGCTGTCGGAAATCATAGCTCAACCACTGCTAGCGTCATCTCCGGATTACCACAGGGGTCCATCCTCGGTCCCCTTGTCTTTCTCATCTTCATAAACGACCTTGCTATTGGCATATCATCCAATATGCAACTTTTTGCAGATGACTGCATAATCTACCGTCGCATTACAGACCCAACCGACCACGCAATGTTCCGAAAAGACTTACATTTATTAGAACCCTGGTGCTCCAACTCTTTAATGAAACTTAACATCTCCAAATGTAGAATTATGCAGGTATCCCGTGAACACTCTAACAAGGATCACCCGTACTTTTTAAACTCGACAGCCCTATCCACCGTTGAATCATATCGTTATCTCGGTATCACTTTAATAGGAAGTTGACCTGGTCCGACCATATAACAAAATTAGCTACCGACACCAATAAATCACTTGGTTAGGTCAGGCATACCATTACGCTGCGCCCCTCATCCACAAGATAACTAGCTTATCAAACTTTTCGTTCGAAGTAAACTTGAGAGCCTACACCAAGCTTAATTAATATATTAGAATCAATACAAAATCGTGCCACTAGATTCATCACTTCCAGGCACAGCCGTGAAGAAAGTGTCAGTGCAAATAAATCACCTCTAGGACTCGAACCATTGGTGTTGCGTCAGAAAATTTCAAAACTGTGCCTTTTCCAGCGACTTTATTATAACTTGCCGGAACTGCATGGAAGGCTTCTAATCCCACCAACCTGTACATCTCGTCGCCTTTTTAACTTTTGCAGCATCCAGCGCTTGCATAGTTCCACATTTTCCTTTAATAAATCGTTTTTGCTTAGCGCCATTGCAGAATGGAAGCATTTACCACATAGAGTTGTCAATGATTGTAAGCCCATTATCTTCAAGCACCTGCTTACTGATCACCTCAAACCCTAAACTTATAATGACCGTACTGTGCCTTCACTCTTTTGCGATTGCCGTCTCAGACTGTGACTGTTCTGCTGATTTGCTTTTGCATTATCTTCACTGTGCCAGGGGCCTTTTTTCTTCTCATACGAATCCACAGGCTGAGTTTTGTAAAAAATTGTTCCCATATCTTTGTTTCTATTATCTTCTGTAACCTTTCTCCCCCTCCCCCTTGTGTAATATGCCAACAGGGGTGCTTAAGGAAAAATAAATGATGATGATGAAACATCTGCTGGTAACTTCATTTCAATTTTTATAGCAAGAGAGAGAAATAGTTATTTAAAATTGTGAAGTTGTAGCTAGGTTGTGTCCAAGGTCAACAAGCTTCAGCTGCTCTCAGGAGACTTCGGCACTAGCTGTGTGGCAAAGCTCACCCTTTGATTTTGCAATGTGGGATTCTACAAAGGGATTTAAACACCAACTATTACAATTTTTGGCTTCGTGATCAATTCTAACATACATATCACACTTCGATAAATATTTCTGAAAATAAAGTGTACAATAGCATAGAGTAAATATGGTATTTGCATCACAATATTTCTGGAAAATTGTTTGTCTCCATGTATACATACACCATTCCCATGCTGACAGCACTCATTTCTGCAAATTTGCAGTCGAGTGCAAAAGTAGAGACCATGGCTCATGCAAAAGAAAGAAAAAATAATAATTTTTTTAGCTCAGCCGTGAAACATGAAATTGCATAAAAGCATGGCACTGGTCAAGCAGGTACATGTGGACAGTATACTTGACTTCAGCCTTTAGGCCTAGGCTCAGAAGAAAGAAAGAAATTTAGTCAGAGCGGCAACTATGGTCCTTAATCTTTTGCACTCAACCGTATGTAATAAAAAATGGCAATGTGATTGTCTAAAGCACTGCTAATGTTTGAAACAAAACACTCACATCTGCTTGTGGAACCAGCTTCCTTGCGACCTTGATTTTCGCCTTGTTGTGGACAGGCATGCCCGGCTCAAGGTCCACAAAATCTTCCAGTTCGTCATCATATATCTGAAGCTAAACAACACATTTCATTTGTAAGTGGAAAAATAACAAATAAGTTCCCGTAGTACACAGTGATTGACTGAATAAACGTTATTCAATGAAAAAGAATTTTTCACTTCTGAATACGTCAGCTGGGTGGCAGCTGCCCAGAACGCACATATAAGAACTAATGTACTGGGGTGGTGGCAAGCACGTGGCCTTGATCAATTCCTCACTATGCAATATTGGATGTGTATGCAATAAAAGTGGCTAATGAATACTTCACATCCAAGTTGCAGCACAGTAGTGCACGCACATCTTTCCTACTTCTTACGAGAGAGATTAATTTTGCATTAAAAATCACATCCGCTCGATTACTTGGAAATAAGGATACTATTTATACGCAAGATCGCTGTGCGGCGTTAGTTAATGAACAAAGTTTCACTAATTAACCTAGCAAATATTCATGAGGGGCGCATGTTCCGACTCGAGGCTAAGCAATAACGCAATCCATGCAGCAAGGAATTGTGTATAACAGCAGTTTCGAGACAGGAGCCTCAAAATCTACGGTGGAATGCATTGATGTTTCACTCATAAACTCAAAGCTTAATATTTGTTAGATATTCGTTATCTGTGTTTCGCAGAGGATTCGCTCTCGCGAGCTGTGTTTCTCGCCCGCGCCTCAGGCAAGGGCCAGAAGTGCGTACCGTCAGCACTGACAAATAATTTCGTCGTCGGCAAGTGCCTTTATATTTTTAAACAGGCCCTCGCAAGGCCGGGAAGAGTTGTAAGAATTATCTTACCGTGCACCCTAAACTCTGCGATCCAATTTAAAACTATAACAAAGAGCGTGTAACCCTCGTTGGGTAACAAGAGGTTCTTTCGACCGCGATCGAGTCGAGTGCAAATTTCTCGAACCCGAATGGGGTCGATCGCGATCGAAAGTGCCTGTGCGACACAGCAGTATTGAAAGTGCAAACACCAAGGTACTTACCAACGTGCTGTCAGTGACGCTTGTAATAGACGACAGCTCCATGAACAACTCGTCTTGAAGGCCTGACTGCAGGGTTAACTTCTTCCTTTGGCCATTTTCGAGAATGGCAAGGCAAACAATGCTGGCTGCCATAGCTCGCGGTGGTCTAACAAGGGATAAGAAAATCTCCACGTGCTCGCTAAGGTGCTCAGGTGCAGGTCTCGCTGCTAGCGCGGCTGATCACCTACTGAAAAGCGCGCGGCGCAGTGCCCACACCATACGTCATGGTGTGGCGCTAGTGTCTGCTGAAATTGACATGTCAATTGTTGATAGAAATAATTTGTCATTATCAGCGTCGCGTAATTTATTTTCAGGGCATCTCGGCGAAACAGCAAAATTATGATTACGATTTGTTCAATTCCACCACAAATAACAATCATTCATACGCAAAAAAACAAAAAAAAGTTATACGAACTTGTATAGCCTCAACATAACATTACTCGAAAAGAGGTTTGTTATGTGTTCTCTGAAACAGTGGCCACAACATGAATAATTGTGAGCATTAATCATTAAACTAATCGAAAGAAACGTCGCGTGGTGACGCAGAACGCGATGGAATTTCAAGCGGTTTTTTTTTTCTTCCTCCATGATATACTACAAGTATACTGATCTGTCAGTTTTTAGAAACTTGCAGTAATTTTCAGTGATATTTCGGATCATATCTGATCTTCGGTATCTTCCAGATGGGGAGAGGGGGGGGGACCACTTTAATTCGTACGAATGCTTTATGATGAGTCCATATATATGTACATATATATTGTTCATTGGTAGTAACCTCGTATTTCGACAGAAGTAGTAAAACCGCATCCTTTACTGCATTTAGGGAGTTCCTCGCTATCACGCATGTGCTTGCTGCACTAAACCGCGCGTTTTCTGCAGTTATAATAGCCACTGAACAAGCTTGGGACAGAGGCATCCTTCGAATCAAATGTTTGACTGCCCCGGCAACATATTAAAGTAGTTGATTCTTTTTACTGAAAGGGTTTCTATGCCTCAGCACCCCTGCCGAGGTGGTCTACACCATCGTCTGTCTCTATTTTGCTTATTTAAATGACGCACAATGCTATGCCCCACAGCATGAATTCCTATACTTTGTGAGGCTAGATACATGGGCCATGAACAACATTCTGATAATGCAATACAATATAATACATCTGTATGTATTGTATATGCAATACATAAAAAGTCAGTGGTCCAGGCTACGTAATTCGTATACACCAAAGTATTCATTGAAGGGTGAGTGTATGCGTTTCCTGTGTTATATTTTGCTCTTTTCGATTGATTTCACCAGCTTGGCTCGCCACCACCACCCTCCAATTTAGCTTGGCCCGCCCTAAGCCCAAGTGTTTGCTATGGAACCCTATGTCCCATGGGAAAGGTGCAACCCATTTCGCGTTACGGACACGATTTTGCTTCCAAAATTGCTGGGCAATCGCCAAAGAGTGCTATCCATTAAAAGTGATATGCACAAGGACAATAGCGGTTTCCCAACATAGGTTGTAAGCGTACCTGCATGGGCTGTCATTTTGGCGCTAACGTTGCGTCTAACTTGTTAAATGCGTAAGAACGTCTATGAGTACCCAACGAGAAATTTATCTGTCACGTAAGACAATGAATAGCTAATACCCTTTAAGCAATGGCTCATACCACCGTAACAAGCAAAGCATGCAGTGGCTTATATCAATGTAAGGCAGAGGCTATACAAGCGCTCAGCAAAGTGAAGCGAGCAGTGCAAATACGTTAATTGAAATCACCCATACAACACACAGAACAGCATGCGTTTCATTAAAGAACAACCTGAAAACAAGCAGGCCTGAACCGTCAACAAAGCATTGCATACTCCTCCCCCCCCCCCCACCCCCGCCACGCACACACGTACACTCAGCAAATGTGGTAGTTTTGCAACAGCTTCGCTAAATTAACCCTGATTTACCCTAGTACAAAAGGTCGTGCGTTCGACTCCTACCAGAGGTGGAAGGTTCGAGTGCCTTAATTGACTATGGCCAATTAACTGCACCAATTAATTAACACCAATGGTCAACCATAGGTTCGAGTGTCATAATGAACTCTATCTTAAACCTGTCTTATGATGTTCGCTGTCGAACATGATAAGCGAACGAGGGGTTGATAAGGGCTTGTGCTGGTCTGATCAAGTTCCACAATATCGATATTACAACGCGCTACGTGACAAGCAGGTGGCACAATTCTTACGCATACTTAGACAACTACCAAAAGAGTTCCTGCGTGATTTATTTCTTGTCCCGGTTCCTGGCGCCACTTTTAAATTTCCAAGGAAGCACATATGGCAGCGTACTATGAATAAAGGTCAAACTGTAAACATACACACACACACACACACGGTCACAGCTACTTATGAAAAATGGCTGGCTGTCATTAATTTCTCATACCAAAAAAATTTTTTTAAACTCTGCGGCGACATATGTCCACGCTGTCGAAATGCTGGCTACAATTAAATATAGCGACATTTCTTGTCGACCGCTTATAGAATGGAGGAGTGATTCCAGCCATGGAGTTTCGTACAATTATTGTATGAAAATGTGACTCCAGCGGATGCCTTGGCAACGCCAAAGCAGATGCAAAAAACGCTGAAATTGCGGCGACGCTGCCGTCGCCATCCTGAAGCTCCGGCTGGCAGCGCCCATTGAGGCGAGCTCCCGGGCTGAGTAGCTGTCGTCTGCTCGACGCAGTGTCGTTGTTTCGTCGTTTGCATTGTTTCTGTCGCTCTTTCTCTGTTTTGTTGACTACAAGTAGATGAGAAATGAAAGAAATATTTCCGCCACCAAGCACCAAAACTAGATGCAGCAAAGTGAAATGCCTGTCAAAGCTCTATGCAGCTGCGGTAGGACCTCCGACGTGCAAGCCTCCGACCGGCGTGCCGGGCCGCTCGTTCAGGTGGCGCCACCAACTTTTTGATTAAAAACAACAACAACAACCTCAGCGAAAAGCGCCAGCAGCGCGGGCTGGACTGGCATTAGAAGTTTCTCAATGTTCATGGTTCACTCTCTGCTGTTCGTTCCTGCCAGGCTCACGTGCTGAAGTTTCAACAATTCTGAAGAGTTGCTGTACTTCGTTCACTGCATGGTTCACTGCAAATGTTTCCGTGCTCGGAGCCGCATTGGGTGTGACAGAAGTTGAGTCAATACATATTTGCCAGTTTTTCGTGTCCAGTTTTGCACTAAAGCGTCGGGTGATGCAGTAATACATGTCGAAATGCCTATTCGCGCAGCATGATATAGCGCCGTCGACTCGCGCTTTGCTGTTCGCTGGAAATGCAACACGCAATGAGCGGCTGCATTTCGATGGGGGCGAAATGCAAGAACGGCCGTGTCCCGTGCATTGGGGGGCACATTCTTTATGTGGTCAAAATTAATCCGGAATCCTCCACTATGGCGTGCCCCATAATTAAATCGTGGATTTGGCACGTTAAAACACAGAATTCAATTCACGCAATGAGCTGTAGTTTTCCCATCTGACGCGTACTGGACCGCTATCTTGTACACGTTCGAAAAGTCGACGTTCGATTTCGCCTCACGCGATTGGACTAGATTGGCCTAGGCCGCGATATCGGCGCTGCCTGGACAATCGTGCGAGGCGAAATCGAACGTCGGCTTTTCGAATGTGTACAAGATAGCGGCCCTGATTTCCTCGCGTTACTAGGAAGGTTTAGATTTTGCGCGCACCAGTTAAGGTTCGCTAACCAGAGGGCTTACAATAGAACGCAACAGTAACCCCCCCCCCCCTCCCAATCAAGAAAAGAAAAGGAAGAAACGCGATAGGCGTCACATCTCGTATTCAACACTTTCAGCTTGCGTAAACACGAAACGAGGTTTTATTGCGACTCGTACGATCTGTCGATGAACAGCCGCACGAATCGCGCACGTATTCGGTGTCTTAATTCAGAGATCGAATACCTTGGTTTTATCCAATGTGCAACAAAAACCCGTCTGGCGAGGAAGGGTCATTATTTTAAATAAGACACTGGGAAGTTCAAATGAGATGAAATATATTGATTGATGCTTCTGAACGCACACGGGTGGGTGGTCTCTTGTTGCCACAACGCAAGGCGGGCGTACGTTTTCTGTTTTGTTTCAACCTTCTTGATTTGCTAAAGTACTAAAGTACTAAAGCTACCTGTTTATTTACACATCTTGGACACTCTCTTCAGCATATTCATGTAAGCAGAACTGACAAAATCTACTCTGGCAACATCACCATCCTCCTTGTCACTTGACCTGACATCCGAGACATTTAGAGATTTTGTATCTCCAGCAGCTTGTCTATACCTTGCTTCTGCACATATATTCTTCTCATAAAACAAGGAAGATATCAGTGCAACCGACTCCGTAGAGATGTACGACGTAGCTGAGTACAGCCTGGTCTGTGTTGCATGCTGCTTTGTGTAGTGTTTCAAGTACTTCCACCATGATGCTTTGACACGTTTATGAATGTGCACAAATTCTGGAACTGATAGGACATCCGGTGCATGTGTTTGCTGTAATTTGGTCTCAAACTACTCTCATGATTGTTAAATCAGTGGGTATTGTTTTTAAAAGCAGTAGACGATGCTGAAAATGCAGAAAAGGAAATGATAAACGTAGCTCATCTGGTAGGACCAAACCAGGCGCTGGCATGCTCAACATTCATTAGTTTTATGCGAGTTCACTATATGACGCATTAAACTTCAAAGTTGCATGATTAAAAGTAGAGAACCCAGCTGAAACTGTGAAATTGGCACCCTCTGCGACTTGCTTGGAGGAAAAGGCATGAGTTTTCAATGTACAAAATGGTGCTGATAGCCTCTGGGAGGGTTAAATCCTAGGTGCATGACAGCACTGCAAGAATGCACTGCATCCATAATGCAAGTGCCATGTACATAAATTTTGTTTCTACACTGGGTTCGGTGCTTTTCATGTGGGTTTGCATTTCATTAGCTCACAATCCTCATTTGCCCATTTTTAATATTCATATTAATGTAAATTATTTATTTTCAACATCTTTTCATTTCAGATGGATGCTAAGAATACATACACTTGCAGCCGGTGCCATCAGAGAACACATTGTCTGGCTGCCCTTTTTCGGCACCTTTGTGCCTCACATGGCACAGAGAGTGGCTGGAATTGTAGGTTTGAAGGCTGTGTGAGAACCTACAAACTCTACAGCTCATTCCGCAAACACGTCAGCCGCCATCACAAACATCTGTTTCCCTCGAGCTCCAGTGACAAATCTGTGGACTTGCTGCCTCCTGACAACACTCATGATGCAGTGGATGAACCCAGTGAAGAACCCAGTGATGAAACTGGTGATGAACCCACTGAGGGACCCAGTGATGAGCCAAGTGATGATGGTGTTCTTAATACAAGTGATCAATGTGTCATGCATTTGTCCTCCCTGCTTTTGAAATGGCAGGAGGGCAGGCAACTGCCAGAAAGCACAGTAAATGAAATTGCTAATGATGTAATCAATTTTGCTGCACAGTTTCAAGCAACTCTGAATTCAGTTGCAATGACAAAATTTGAGAAGCTTGGGAGTAAATCAGGCAGGGAGAATTATTGGAAAAGCCTGTTTAGTTTTGTACCCCCTAAAACTATAAATCTTTCTGAGCAATGTAAAAGTGATTGCTTCGAATATATTCCAATATTGGAAACCATTCAAGCTGTTTCAAGAGCTCGTCAGCTGTTTGGAGAAACTGGAGAAGGCTGCTCAACTCTTCTACGGGATGTGTGTGATGGCACATATTATCAGGAGCACAGCATATTCCGAAATGCCAACAGCAAGAAGCTAATAATGCTTCAACTATATTTCGATGATTTTGAAATTTGCAACCCTCTGGGAAGTAAGCGTGGAAGGCACAAACTCCTAGCAGGGTATTTAACAATTCTAAACTTTTCTCCAAACTTTCGCTCCAAGACAACCGACAAATACCTGGTCCTTCTAGCAAAAAGTTCCCTTGTGACCAAATACTCTTTGCTCGAAATTCTCCGGCCACTTATTGAAGACCTCCAGAAATTAGAAGAAAATGGCATTGAGCTGAACGGTGAAGTAGTTAAGGGCTCACTTTTGTTTGTGCGTGGCGATAATCTGTCAAGCCATCAGATTGGTGGTTTCCGTGAATGTTTTTCCTCTGGGCCGATCTGCCGTTACTGTATGGCAACAAAAGCAGAAATTAATGAGAAGTGGCATGAAGAAGACTTCACCATTAGAACAAAGCAGATGCATGCTCGTCATGTTCAGCTGATGCAGCAGGACCCAAGCCTTTCTAGTGTCTATGGTATAACGGGTAAAAGCTGCTTGAGTTCCTTGCAGTCATTTGATGTGACTCAAGGATTGCCACCTGATGTTATGCACGATTTGTTTGAAGGAGTAATGCCATTTGTAATGAAGCATGTCATCCGGCACATTATATCAAGTCGTGATCTGACCCTTGAAACGCTGAATGAGAGGCTTGCCTCATTTCCTTTCCAAGGAGAGGACAAGAAATCCAGGTTGCCTCCACTGACACGTCAGGCAATATTGGGAACATCAAGCATCAAGGGGTCAGCTGCTGAAAAGCTTTGTTTTTTTCGTTTTTTTTTCTTTACTTGTGGGTGACATTGTTCCAAAAGGAAGCGCAGCATATGAAGTGTACCTCGCATTGCGTGCTGTGGTAGACATCGTTCTTGGTCCTCAAATGTGCCATGGTGCTGCAGCACTTCTGAAAGTGCTTGTTGAGGACTTCTACTGTGCCTTTAAGGACACTTTTGCAAGTGTGAACATAATACCAAAGATGCACTACTTGATCCACTACCCTAGACTAATGCTTTTGTATGGCCCTCTGTCAAAACTTTCTTGCATGCGCTTTGAGGCTAAGCATCAATTTTTTAAATCAATTTCCAAGAAAACTCGCAATTTTAAGAACATTTGTTCAACTTCGTGTCGCCGACACCAAATGCAGGTTATGTACGCCTTGTCTCAACCCCAGGAATCGCACACTACTGTAGGAAGCAAGAGACTGGATCCAAGCGAATTGCCTAACCTTTTGCGTGACAGGCTCCAGGAGCTCAGTCTACATTTGACAGATGTGCACTGTGTAAACTCCATTACTGTTCCTGAAAGGACACTCAGTGTAGGTTGTGTGATGCCTATTCATGTAGCAAGTGATGACTTGCCGCATTTTGCTAAGGTAACATTAATAGCTGTGTGCGGCGTGAAGCTGTTTGTGGTTGCCTCATTACTTGACACAAAGTACTTTGATGATCACTATCATGCTTTTGTTGTAGAGACCACAGCTCACAGTGTAATCATTGAAGATATTAAGCACTGTGGGGAGTTTTTTGAACAACTGTACATGTACAAAAAGAGAAATTATCACTTTGTCAGCCCTCGCTCTGCTTTATTCACTGATGCAGACCAATAACTCCAAGCATTATGGTTAGCTACGCAGGAATTGTTTGACTAATAATTTTAATGAATTACCTAGGTAAACTTGAAATATTTTTATGAACATTGTGTAGGCAACATTCACTGTGCACACTTCCTAAAGCAACCATACGTTAGAGTTCAGTGCTCATTGAAATACAAGGAAAGTTTGTATAATCGAACAGCATTTCATGTTGCTTAGCCATGACAACCATAACTGCCCTGCATGTTTTGCGATTGAAGTTAGTGCTTCTCCAGTGTTAATTTGACACAAGAGTAGGTGTTGCATCTTTTAGCAACTTGAGGTATTGGCTGCAATCCAGGAGGGTAGTTTGTTTATTCAGAGGCTACCTCGCTGCCTTGCAACATTCATTTGTGTGCTTAGCTCTGTCCTTTTTATTTTCGACTGTGCAATGTGTACACTAAACAACATCTCTTTAAGCCAAAACGTGTGCATAATTACCATTCATGTTTACTCGTCTGTGTACATCAACTTATACTTCTCATAGCTGCCTAGAAGCAACACGAAAAGTATAGAACTGTGTTTACAGCAACATGTTTACCGTGTTTCCTCTTGCTGAAAAGTTGCATTTTTGCTGCATGCTCTCTGAGAAATGTCCATCTGTGTATGCATATTTTTCCTTCCATTTTTTTTTGCTGTACTAGTTCATCACACATTTTCATTTCGTTAATGGCTTAAGTTAAGGAAGAGGGTTGTTGCTTGAATTCTGAAGCATTTACTTGTACATAACAAAATGTTTGTCTGAATTCTGTATAGTCATTCTCTTATACACAGCCTTATTTTGCTGCTGTTCTGTTGACTGCATGGGATGTTTCTTTGTAAAGCCACCGTGGCTTAAGTTTATGTGTGTCTGAGGACCCTCAGCACTTGCACACACTGAGAAATCTGTGTATATGCTTTTTTTTCTTTACTATTTCGTCACGTGTTTTACAGTCTCATGAATGTCTGAAGTAGGAGAGTAGTTACTTCAGCTCTCCAGCATTTACTTGTTAACTAAATTTTTTTCTTTTAGTTTTCATGTATGGTCATGCTCTTGCCTGCAGTCTTGTTTGCCTGTTCTGTTGACCTTGTGCAATGTTTTGCATAAGCACTGTGGCTTAAGTTTGTGTTCCTGAAGATCCTCGGCACTTGCTGACAGTAATGTACTGCACCTTTTGTTTCCATTATTGCTTGCCATTGTGTGTTTGGTGATGCCCGTAATGTACACTAATATACATAGATTGCATCTGCGTGACGCCATGGAACTCTGGGATATGGCACTGCACATTATCGCATGATGGTGATGGTGGTCCTGCCCTTTATATCTGGTTGCCATAGTTGATCATGTCCAAACTGGGGGTAACCACAAAAAAGAAAGAATAAACCCTAAAACATCTTTTCGTGAACTTCAAAAAGGTGGTTTGCATAAGCATCAATGCAACGCTCCATGCTGCCACCAGAACTCGAGGCATTTTTTGGTCACCTGGCTGGCACTAACCACCTTGCCGTCCTCCGTATCCTCATTACTGAACCCAGGTGTGGCAGGCAGCGCTGATGTTTAGGTTGGTGGAAAGATGCCACCGCACTCTAGTGCCACAAGACTCAACGTTTCTTCTGACCTCCCACAGAGTGCACACTGTCACAATTCACTCGAAGCGCGCTCTCCAAACGCACGTGCGCAGCACATGAGCTCGCTTCCGCCAGCAGTGCACTTCCCTTTGAGTTGTAGCAGCAAGCGGTGCAGATCTCGAGTTTCTCACTGCGAGACAGCTCGAGGGACAACTTTTCCTCTGTGGCTTTCCGCCATGCAGCCGTCTCTCATCTGTCGCACCTGGAGCCGTACTCCCTTGCCCATTCGGTCCCACGACTTCTGCACTGCCCCCTCCAGACAGACCATCGGCAAACCCAAAACACTGGCACAGTGTCTTTCTCGTCCATCTTGTCGACTTGTTGTGCACCAGCATCTGTCGTGCAACATTATCTTCTGGAAGCCTCAGGAGCAGGTTTTCGTATGTCGCTTTTGTTACTGCCTCTCTCGTGGTGAAGGAGGACCATCTGTCTGGCGCCTCTCCAGGAACTCCCGCACTGAGGAGAGGCATAGTACGGCGTTGGCGTAGATAAGGCTCAGCACTGCTACCATCTTCCACAGCACTTGCATCTCCTCATATCTACTGTATGCCCACAAGGACCTCTGGCACAGAACTCCCCTATGTCTGGCTGCTTTTCCTCTCATCTCTCTTACGCTGACAGGTAGTCTGGGCTCGTCAGCCTGATGGCTAAATATTTCGTGCAGGTACTCCTGAAGATTGGGTTGCCGTGTAGGCTCCATGCTATATCGAGTCGTGTGCCCCCCACACCAACACCATGCACTTTGAAGAGCTGAATCTGTCGTACAACAATTTCTGCAGCTCCTCTGGAGAGCTTGCAAGGAATGCAAGATCGTTGGCACACACCAGCGCTGGGATCTGTCTCAGCACCAGCTGCCCACCTTCACTGTACCTGAAAGTGAAGCCAGAACCTGAGGCCTTGAGACATTTCCCTCTGCTGTCCCTGTATCCACCCTGCTCACCGATCTCTGGAATTCTCTCTCCATTGGTGCCAAACGTAGGTCGGCGTGCACCTGTTACTCAGGTGTAGGCAGCACGTATGGGTTAGCCATTTCTTGTGACAGGGTGTCTGGGGCAGTCTGCTGTTGCAGCGATCGCAGCCACTCCTCCAGTAATGAGATACATTCCTCTGCTATCACTTCCTCCCTCTCCGGTGTCCACCGCAGTGTCACTTGGGATATTTGCCGGCTTCACTTCTTTATTTCCAGAAGTGCTGTGGTGCCTGCCTTCCTGCTACCTTCACATATTCCTTAAATTTCCTGTTCATGCCTTGTACATGTCCCTGCAACAGCACAGCTGCATCCTGTTTCAGCTTCCTCTAGGTCTCCCAAGGAATCGGAACAGCATCCGGATCCCTTTATTTGCTCACATGCCTGTAGGTACGGCTTGCTTCTTGCCTGCGGTGTATACCTTCTGTCACTTCTCTGCTCCGCCATGGCCCGAGTCTGCGCTGACTTCATGGCCGCAGAGCCCACTGCCTCGTGGCTTCTTTCATTTCTGACACCAGGTGGTCGTGGGACTTCAGCGTATCAGCCGTCGTTTCCAGCTTGGCTGCCATCTCGAGCAGGGCCTTTTCATCAAGGCAAGTAGCATCGACTGAAAGTTGCTGTCTATTATGCTGAAAGCCGGTTTGGAAAACCAGGCGTAACTGTTTGTGGTGGCTTGGGAGGATTCCAGCTCGCATCTTCATCTACCACCATCCTGTTGAGGCCTTTGCACAGTGGTTCGGTCATGAGACAATAATATATGCTAGACTGGCAATACTGCATGGACCAAGTTATTGTCCCTCAGCACTTATTTGTCAAATTGGCTACTACTAGTTTAGCCAATTCAGCTAGCTCCAGGAACAACCTACCGTTGGCATCTGTACAGCTGTCCAGGTCAACACATGCATTGAAGTCCCCCACAATGATTTCTGGCCCTTGGCACAAATCCTATATATATATCCGTGGTGAGTCAGTTGCATATCCATATTTTTCTATTTCTGCGCCGCAGTCCACATTTACACAATGGCCACTGCGACCCGTCTACCTGCTATGTTTCTGGACAGCCACATATGCTCAGAACATCATGCCCGGAACCTCATTTACTGCTGTGTGGTTTCCCATAGGCACCCTATTCCAACTCCTCGGCGTACACTGCCCTGCCTGTTGCACCCCTCAAAGGCAAAAGTGGATTCATATGGCAGAGCCTCCTGTCGCACAGGTGACTCTCCACAACTGCAAACAGTGCAAAGGTCTCCTCCCACATCTTCTTCATGAGCTTTCTCCATTTTTGCTTCGTCCGGCCACTTGCATGTTGAGGAAACCAATAAACTAGCCCAAGACAGCATCTGAATGGAACCACCTTCCCACCTCAGTCACCAGCAATCCTGTTCATTCATCCTTTCAGACTGCTATATCTAACATTGTATAAT
Source organism: Dermacentor albipictus (assembly GCF_038994185.2). NCBI lineage: Eukaryota > Metazoa > Arthropoda > Arachnida > Ixodida > Ixodidae > Dermacentor > Dermacentor albipictus. Next base: position 201,310 of record NW_027225611.1, read on the forward strand.
GATTCACCACTCGCCTGTGTAACGCCATGAGGCATTGAGAGTATTTTCAATAAATAAACAGTTCGCCCTGGTTGGCCCCCTTCCGAGGTGCCCTGTTTTTCCAGTGTCCCTGGGGTACAGCCTCCCCTCAGTTTCCACTGGACTGCTGGATTTCTGTTGTTTGCACTCCCTTCCTTTACGTCCATCCCTGTTTTTCTCTCGAGTGTTAGGATTTGTGGACCTTCCTCCCCTTTTCTGCTTGCACTTCCCCTCAGCCGTATGGACTAAGGCTTGGTTGAGGGGCTCCATCGTAGAGCTGGCTTAATGAATACCCCTCCAATTTCCTCTCCAGTGCCTTCCCAGTGGGCACACCTCTAACAAAGCAATCTTCATCCAAGGCATCTCCCCGGCTCCTCTGCCATATTCTCCTTTCACATCATGTCGTTCAGCACATATCCCCGAAACCAGTTCATGTCTACAAACTCAACCCATGGGCGCAGTTCATTACACAGAGATCTCGGGCTTGCATTCCGCTGCCTGCACATACAGCAAAGCTGGTCCATGCCCGTCCAGGATGTTAGCACCCCATATGCCACAAACTGATGGTTTGGAGCCCTCTGTCTCCACATGTGCAGGTGGGTGCATAGCTCTGCTAATGTTCTCTCCAGTGATGTATTCTTGTCCATCAAGTCCTTTTGGCAGCACTAACATGATCTGCTATGTTCCCCACACAACCGGTGCTTCTACCACCACAACCACATTCTTCGTAGTGGCCTCCGTCTCAGATCTGAATTCCACGTTCCAGTTCCAGCTGTTCATCTTCAGCAACATTGGCGTAATTTTGACAGCGTTACAGTCTCCGAACACAAATACCTGCCTCCTGTCTTCACCTACCAAATCTCCCTTTAGCTGTCGTCTGCTACACTCTTGGGTCTGGCCATCTTTCTCCATTTTCCTTTCCTCCCCACTGTGGTGCCTTGCTGTTTGCTGTTATCTGTGTCCAACTGTCGCTTGTTCCAATCTACCAGTCATGCCGTGTCATTGCGTGCCTCTCCGTTGCCCACCACCGTCTGTGTGTTCTTCACTGCAAGCCTCTCCCCAAAGCAGCTTCCGTCACTGTCCTGCACCTGTCCTCTCTTGCAGGGCGTCGTGGATAGTGTCACCAAAGTTTCCCCTGGCAGCCTCCGTGACTCTGCGACACTGCTTCCAGCTTCTCCTCCAGCTTCTCCCATTTGCACTAATTCTCTCTCGGCAAACCCTCCAGGTGCTCTCGCTCTTTCTTGTCCTGGTCTCTTTCTCCAGCATCTTTGTCACTTTCGCTGCTGCAAGCTTGTGGTTCTCTGCTTCCTGCTTGAGCAGCAGTGTAAACTCCTCTGTATAATGCTGATCTCTCATTGCCGGCATTAGAAAGCTCGTGCCACCTCTGCCTCCTTTCATGGATGCAAACTGCGTGATGTCCAGGGTGTGCCAGGCCCCACATCCGGTGCACATGACCCAATCATCTGTAGAGTCGCCTTTTGTTGCTGCACCCTGCGGAGCTTTGTCTCTCTTCATTCATCCCATGGTGCCACACCAAAAAAACATGATGCAACGCCAACACCTGCCCACTCTTCCCAAAATGCATGCCCTTGGTGCACATGATGATTGTATTGCCATCTATTAGCAGCAGCTATAAGCACAAGTGCCACCAGAGATCGGTACAACAGGCCTAGCCGTGACAGAGGCCACTACTCATCGCACCACTATGCCTCCAGCCGTCTGCTTAATTAACACCGATGACTCCAGAGGAAGCGCCACCCACCTGATTTCGGAAACACCAGCCGAGGCATGCTCGCATCAAACTCGCATGCACACATCGCATCAACTTCATAGAATTCATTAACACTGGCATGGTGCTCTTTGGTCATACCCGGCCCTTGGACCACTAAACACCACAAATTTATCTGAATTACGTGCACATCCTTCATGCTCAATGCGCTGAGTGGAACCCTCCATTACAGCAGACAACACTGTTCACATTCGCACAGGATAGTGCTCTGCGAGCGACGCATTCCCCGTCGACACCATCACGGTCGCTATTTATGGAATATTTGGCTACTGGAGGGAGTGTAAATTCATGTCAAATGGAAAGGAATCAAGCCCTGGAATGTATTGTTTGCTTAAGGTGATAAACCCGAAAGTGGAGTCCGAGAAGTAGAGGCTCGTGCGGATCAACAAAAAGGAATTGAAACCACTGAACATGTTATGTTTGCAGTGACCGATCTCTGCACTTAGCATACCACCATGGATTTGATAAGTGCACACTGTCATGCAGAGGTGAATTTATATCCAGAGATGAAGCTCCAAGTTGATCGGAGCAAACATGCCTTGCTTTTCATGGAAACCTACCGAGCTCTTTAACTAAACAAACTCCAACTGGGCGCCAAGCAAGTTCAGCGATGGATGCAGGGCATGTTAGGCTCAGCAAATTGGGTGCAGCAAATAATGCTTTCTCCAACAGGTGCCTCGTCAGGTGAATCTTGTAGGTTGCAGTGTTGTTGGCTGGCATAAAGCTAGCAACAATTCTGTTCTTTGCAAGGTTTGTAAGCAGCTGTCGAGCCCCTATTTCAGCTAATTGCAAGTTATTTATGAAAAAGAGCAGTGATAACTATAAACTCCACATGGAACTAGAAGACATGCTTTCTGTAAACACTGCATCTCCACTTGGCGGCGCTGCAATGTGTCCACTTTGACAATTAAAAGTCATTGATGTTTTAAAAGTTTAATTCCAGATGGATCACTGGTGCTGTGATCCCCTCATGACGTGTGTGCTTGGTAATTGTGGGTGCGTGATCTGACACCATGTGCAACCTATGTATTGATACTGTCATTAAAACTTCCCCTTTGGTTGATTTGTGGAATCGCTCTTTTTAGTATAATCTCAGTATGTTGAGCTTTCTTAGGTTGTTTCCCCAACTCTGTAGTTTTCGCTGTTTACAGCCAAGTTGGGACACTAGGTGCTACTAGGTGACAAATGAAATTACCAGTGAACGGCCTGTTGTTGCACTTTCATGCTGAGTAAGTATGTCCACCCCTGTTCTGCATAATAAAACGTAACTTTCTACATCAAAACTGCGCATGTAATGTCGGATCGGAAGCGTCTCTAAAGCACATCGATCTGTTAATGGATTGATAAAATTCCTGAATTTCTTTAACTGCCCAGTACATGCCAGTGGGTCTCCCCATTTTTGTCCAAGCCTCCAGAATGGGCATGTTCTACCATTCCTACATAAAACTCTTCAAACCAAAGTAGTCTTTATATAAAATCAAATACGCAACACCAATGAACAAAACTTTGCATCACATTGATTTGAACATTCTCAGCAGCACCGAATTGAAGATGTCTTAGTACAAAATCAGGCGAAAGAAAAAAAGTGGACATTTAATGGGAAATACTGAAAAACTATACATTTGTAAATATGTATACCTGTGTTCATTAATACACAGCATGCTAGGAAAGCTTGTATTTCCCTGCTGCCCTTGCATTCGTCCCTCATTACAGCTAGTGCTTTGAGATGCAGTATTAGACTGCGTCACCTTCGGGATCGGCCCACACTACCCAGTTCTTTCCTCATATTGGCTTATGCTACGTAAAAGCTCTGCAAAATTGTACCGCACCATTGATTCAGTTCGATCATGTTTGAAGATTTCTTTGTTGGAATATGTGCCATTGGTCGTTTCGCCAGTCTATGTCTATCACCATAGTTTCACCACAGTCTAGTATGTCTGTCATGGAAACGTAGACATAGGTTTGTATGATTGTACAGAACTTAGTCATAGATGTCACAACTTGTATTTCTCTCGCTTTTTCCTGTTCAGTACCCATGATAAACCCAACAATCGGCATGTTCTAAACGTGAAGACAAAGTGCCGTAGCACAAAGCACGCCATTGCCATCATATAATTGTTGTTGATGTAATAGTCATTGTGTTGCTGTCGGCACACGCGCACAGATGCTCACCTACACAAACATGTTGCTCCATAGTAATTATCTGAAGAATCCCAAATGATGTTGGATAGCCAGTTACCTGCAAAATCCTTTGCATAACATTAATTCCCACAGTGCAGAAATCTGCAGAACTATTTTTCTTACTTTACTAGAATTTTAACCGTGTCAACTTCTCTACATTTCCGCACTTTTATTTGTCTTGGCACAGACATATATGCCGGTAAATTTTCTGCTATATACAACCTATTATTGTTTTTGTATTCCTTGTGTACATATTTTTCCCATGTACTTAGGGGCTACAGGCTTGCAGTTCAAGTGCATTCTTTACCATCGTGTAAGGACTGTGTGTCTTGCACTAACTTTGGTTTTATTATTTTTATGTGGATGCAACAAACTGGGCCTTTCTAAATGAAAAAAATAAAATAGCTAATGTAGAAATGGCAGTAGCTGTTCAAATCTGCTGTCATTGCCTCTCTTGAAATGTTTGCAAATATTATTACTAGCATTTGCTGTATTCACTGAAAGTATGAAGAAGACAAATAACACATGAAAATATCAGAAAACACACAAATATAAAAGACAAGCTCTTTTTACTATGCTAATTAAAAAACGAAACTGGACTCGGTGTGAGCAAGTCTTAACATCCTGTTGCTTGCCACTGGCAAAGGCAGCTTATTTAGAACAGATTTCTAAATACTTCATTAAGATGCAGCAAGTTATGCAAAAGATTATGTTGTGATATGTTACAATTAGCAGATGAACATAGTATACTTTTGTTTTTCTAAAATCTGCAATAAGAATGATCTACCTTAGTTTGCTCCTACTGCTGACATTCATATAGCTATTTCTGTAAAAAGATGTGCAACTTGAGCAAAATACGTATGCAAAATAAATAGCTGTTGTTGAATCAGTTTTTCAAAAGCTGCAGTACTGGTTATACTTTGCACAATAAGCGTAATGTAAAGGTTTCAGTAAACAACAGATGGCAATTAAGGTAACTGTAGACTTGTGTCTTGTCATTTGACGGGTAGAAACGATTTCTGGTACCCTATCAGGGCTGATGCAGTAACCTCACCCATACTTCACAGATAAATTGAAAGTTTCTTCACAAGTGACTGATTCACACAGGCTTGGGAATACGACTGGCATATTTAATGAAATCATTCTGAAATGTAATTAATCAGTATTCTAAAGATGAATGGATAGTGGTAACATGGCCAGTGGCTCACTAGTGGTTGTGTTATAGCCCTGTCACACTGGACAGTTTAATGTCATTTGAATCGAATGGCATTAGGATTGAATGACATTATTCAGTTGCTACACAGCAAAATTTAATGCCATTAGAATCTAGTAACTTCTGCAATCAAATCAATTCGAGAAAATCATTCGGCTTTGCACTAGTGGCGAATGACTAAATATGACATTAAATGTTCATAATTTCAGAAGCAGTGATGTAAAGAGGTAATTAATTTTGGGTGGTTTAAGGCATCGGTAATTGTTACTAGAGGAAAGCTGTACGGCAGTCTTTCACAAAATGATTTTACTTTTCACCTCAGTTGCGTTTGGCGGCTGCCGCTTTACTAGTCAGTCATACTGCAAACAATTGGGTGCCTGTATGCATCTATGTGACAGTCTAACCCTCGTATTCAGAAATGCAACTTAAGTCGAAGCCCATGCTTGACTTGATTTTGGTGACGCCTGTTGTTAACGTGACCAAAGACGCTCCCGGCGTTTCCTTCGGCACGTTCATGATCGGAGTCACTTAGTTCAAGTCAAGCATGGGCTTCAACTTAAGTTGCATTTCTGAATACGGGGGTAAGTCTAGCCTCTTCCTCTGATTAGAATGCTTTGTTCACAATCCAAAGCACATATCAACTGCTTCAGCTACTGCAACCGAGTGTCGTCCAGCCCTGCCATGTCAGTCATACTGTTTGTCTTCAATTTATTGGCTATGGCTACTAAGCTGGTCAACACTTGTTTTTGCTTATAGTGGCCAGAAATTCTGGAATTAGAAGTTTATGCGTGCCATTTTGGTGAAGTGACACCCAATCTTTATATTAAAATAAATTGACTTTTCAGACATTCTACATATACCTTGCGCTTGTTTCCTCACCATTTTTTTTTTGCAATGATTGCCATTGATATCATGACCAAATGACGTCAATTTTTGCTGTGTACCACCACCACGGGTCGAATGGCATTCATTGCACTGAATGTAATTTGCATCTAATGACATTAAAATGGCCAGTGTGAGGGGTATTAGATATGGTATAGCAGCTTACATTTTGAAGGAGTTTCGGTAGGTTAGCGTGTTCCATAAGCTAGGGTGAATCAATACGTACTGACCCACCTGTCACACGTGTAAAGCTGATGTTATTAAAGCTTAGCCTTAATTTTCTATGTTTAGTTAGATTAGGGCAGTTTATCTTGGCATAAGTTTATAGAGATTTCATTCAGCATAGCATATATAACTTTGTTAACATGAGATACTAGGTTACACTATTCCTCATTTCCGGTTACAGTTACGTGATCATGCGTGTTCTGGTTAAATATGTTGGCAGAGTTTATTTATGTCATGGCCAGACAATGTCAGTTGACGGCAATTTTTCTTGGTTCATTGGTTCTGCTACTGCGCTTAAAGACCACCTCGAGCTTTATAAGCAGCCAGTTCTGAAAGGGCTCGGCGTCTTAAAAGTGGCCCGCCCTTCCCTGAGGTACAACGTTAATTATTTTAGTCACAAATCGAGATGTGCGATACAAGTTGACTTTGTATATAGGCTGGCAGCACAGCGATCGTGACTCGCAGTGGTTTGCATGGTTTGCATATGTGTTTGCTCATCGCTGCCAACGATGTCAAGACAGCCAGCTGCATTTTCATTAGAAATGACAAAATTGTAGAGACGTTATTGTCCTAACGAATATAGGTTCTAAGCCTAGTGGCTCCCAGCGATATCAGCGGCTGCAAGGGGAGCCTAAATAGACGGCAATCCGCTGCAGCGACACTCGCGTTGATATACTTTTAGTAACATTGTTTGTGTAAAACGAAGGAGTGCTGAGCATAGACGTTTGTTTGCAGCTTCTTGGCTGCGAAGTATTCTGGTCGTCCTTGCAGGGCTTGTTCATATACCACACGAATCGCCGCGGAAACCACTCTGACGCGTTGCATGGCGGATCGCGCGCAAAGCAGGTGTTTCTCGAACGTGACGGAGAGCACCGCCGCACAAGTTTGTTGTTTGCCCTATTGCAAAAACCAGCGTCTTCTAGTGTGAAACCAGCACGTTTTTTTTACACCGGATCGCACTGGGGACGCTGGCGCTCGCTGGGACTGACTGGGGCACCAGTGAGAACGCTGCGTCCCACTGGACGAGACGCTGGTTCCACTGGCATGACGCTGGGGCGCACTGGTTTGTGCTGTACAGCTTCTCGCTGCAGTTCGCTGGTTCGCACTGGAAACTGCGCTGGTTGTGTTTGTGCCGCGCTGGTTCCAGTGCTCGAGGACGATCGCTGCTGAATATTAAATGCTTTTACAATTTCATCGCTTAATACTAGTCTCTTGTCCTAAATAACGTTACATCTTGGGGTCATAACACTCTATATCGTGTCGCAGCTTGGAATAAAGGTGCGTAAGCTGCCTTGTTTGTACAAGCACATTTCACACTGAAGATCACTCTCGGTTTTTTTTTTGCATTTTCCCTTTTGACTGGGCGGATAGCTAAATTCTTGAACGAAATCACGCAGACGCAGAGGACGCCGCGTTTTTTAGTAGTTTGCGCGTAACATATGACTGGGATTTGTCGCCGTTGTCGCAGTGTTGTGGAGTGGACATGAAATCTAGAAGTTGTTCAGACGCGCTCGAACGGAGCCCGAGTTCGAAGCCTATCGCTGATTGATATCATCGCACCGACAACGAAGTTGAGGCGATTCGCGCGCTTCCACTTTCCCTATTGTACTAGAAGAAGGTTCTGGGGCTCAAATACACGCATTTTAGCTTTCGCCAGCAACCCGCGCCGAGATCGGTCCCCACCGAAGCTCAGGCGTATCCGCCGAGTCCGTCTGCTCGCTATCGGCGCGTCTGGGGTCAGGAATCAACATGTCTAAACAAGGATAAATCACTCCATATTTCAACTTTCGCATCGGTGTTCATAAATAAACTGTTTTTTTCTTTCCTGTCTACGGTGCCAGTACAAGAAGCGATGTGCGTCGATGTGACGCGTCATAAACACAAGTATACGTACTGTCGCCGAAGGCTGCCAGCACTAGCCTGCGCTTCTCTGACGAAGATATATGACTAAACGGACGTGTCAATTGAATCGCATCACTGAACTTAGAAAACGTTGCATATCCCATGCCTGAAGAACAAGAAACGGCTATCGAAATCGGTAGTAACAGCCCATACAGCTTCCCAGGTGGGCGTTTAATTTAGGACTTTTTTCGTAGTTAAAGTACCTATCGCAAGTGAAAATCGATGGTGTGACACTTCCAAGCATACTGCTCAATAAGAACAGCAACTTTATTTCTCTGGTACAGGCGTGAGTTTACTATTTGGCGTGATTACAATTTACTATCTGTACGAGACCTTCCTCTGCCAAAGTGAAATATAGTAAAATATTCATAAGCTACCATCTGCAAACATGGCGTAGTGGTAAAGCACCGCGCTTGGGATCTGAAGGTCGATCGCTCGATTCCTAGTCCGGCCTTTTTTTTTTCACTAGTACGTTCTTTATTGCTTTCTGTAATATAAAAATATATATACGTTTCCGGGCACCGCGTATTTAACGCGCTAGAGCTCTTTTTCCCACCAGTACGCCGTGTCTGACTAGCGCCCCAGCATGCAGCGCGCGACACGGGCCCATAATCCGGCGTTGTATTGGACACTGGGTACTGGATTTTGCAATAGGATTGCCAGGGAAGCGGCAGCGACGGCTGCAGACGACGCAACGAAGAGGCAGCGTGATACATTTCGTCGTCTGTTTCGATTAGTAATCGTCGCTGTGACGGAGAAGTCGCACTTTCTGCTGCAATTTGCTCAAGTTTGTGAACTGCTACCGACAGTTGTATACCACGAATTGTTTTGCGTTCAATGTACAAACGGCGCGATCTCGTAGATTGAGCGGCTGTACACAGCCAAAACATGCCTTGCACAGGCGCACGACATCTTGTCGCATTGGCGTTTTCTCGGACACCGAAAATATTATCGCGGATTTTCAAGCGTACAATCCAGGGAAGACGTCCAGCGCGTTTGAGCAGCGAGTGCAAATAACCTTGACACGTTCACACAATACGCTAATCGTTCGTGGCAGCTACTCGGTGCACTGATGATACGTTCTCTCGGCAAATGATCACATGAAATAACCAGCGAAGGCACTGGAGCTTCACAAGCTTCACACGGACGCGCGCTGACACACGCACGCACGTCGCTATTAACTCCGTGGGGAGTTTTCAACCACGTGACCTGAAACTCCGTGCGGAGTATAATCGTGTCATGCCGTTTTTATACTCCGTTCCTAACCTATCGGAGTATAATGAAGACATATGCCGTCTTCACTCCGCTATGACGGAGTAAATGCTTGGGGCATGGGAGGTATTGGGGCTGATAAGCCGATAAAACTCCCATCTCGGCTAATTTTTGCTTACAGTGTATGAAGACGCCGAAGACTGGCTGGTCCAGTACGAAAGCGCAGCTAAATTCAATCAGTGACGTCCGTATCAGAAGCTTTCCCATGTGTACTTCGCTCTTGAGCGTAGCGCAAGGACGTGGTTCCAAAACCACGAGGCACATTTGACAACGTGGGACGAATTTTGCCGTCAGCTACTTGATACCTTCCGAAGCACTGATCGCCGAGATAATGCACAACGCCTTCTCGAGTTGCGCATTTAGAACCCCAACGAAAGTGTCTCCATGTTTGCCGAGGACATGTCTCGTTTGTTTCGCCACGCGGATCCCAACACGCCCAATTCGAAGAAGCTGAACCATCTCATGTGCGGCGTCAAAGAACAGCTGTTCGCTGGTCTTGTGCGTAACCCGCCTACAATAGTGGAAGAATTCATTAAGGAAGCCACAGCAATCGATCGGGCGCTCCAGTAGCGTTGCCGGCAATACGAACGCCTGCCTAACGATGCGCCTGCAAGAGCCGCAGTACTGACAGTGACAGGCGAGACATCGCTGCGTCAACAGACATTGTGCGCGAGGAGACTGAGGAGCAAACTGCGACACCGAAGGAGTTCATTGTTGCTTCGGTCGCTGAAGGTGTTCGCCGAGAAACTCAGCAAGCATTTGCATCTCCTGAGCCACTCCTTGAACCGTGTCCCGAGCCGCGCTTCAAGCCACGCGCATACAGCTATGCAGACGCTGCCCGTCGCCCGTTTTCTTCCGTGCCAGTACAGCAGTACTACCAGTGGCCACCTATTGCTGGCTGGATACAGAAGAAACATTTCAGACGACGTCAGCTGCGCAGGACCGACGTATGGCGCACTGCTGTTGCCGACCATTGTGCTTTCACTCTGGCGAACCAGGGCACATTTATCGTTTTTGCCCTCATCGCCAGGGTGGCATCCAGGAAATGTTACCTGCCACTCCGCGACAGTTTCCAGAGAGACATCCACGCTTCGACGACAGTGTGACTCGGGAACGAGGCAGCTCAGCTAATCTTCGGTTGCACTCGCTGTCTCCGTTACATTATTCTTCGCCGAGCCGTCGCAGTTTCGCCGACGTGGTAAGAGGCCGCTCTCCAAACCTACGGTGGGCAAACTGATATCACCGACCTCCGGGGGGACGGTTGCAAGTTGTTGAGCCGCCGAACATCCCCCATTATTACAGATAAATGAGCAGAGCAACCCGGAGAAACGGAACGCCGAAGAAGTTGTGAGTGCCGAACTACTCTTAACGATTGATGGTCCCGACATGACACCTGTAGTTGATATTGGAGCAAACTTTTCGATAATGAATGAAAAGTTGGCAGACCGGCTTAAGAAAGTAAAAATGAAATGGACGGACACTTATATTTGAAATTCCGCGGGCCAGGTAATGATACCTACAGGAAAATTTGCGGCACGGCTCCAGATAGGAAATACAGCTTTTGTCACCACTTTTATGATTTTAAAAGAGTGCTGCAGATCACTCATCCTTGGAATGGACTTCTTGCGGGAGTACGGCACCGTGCTTAACATACGGGATGGCGAGATAACCTTGTCAACTAGTAGAGAAACGAGCCACGACAAAGAGTGCCAACGTACATCGTTACGTATTGCCGACAACGACGTCTGCATACCAGAACTATCATGCAGTCTTGTCTCCATCAGTTGCGGAGAACAGTTTGACAAGCACGGTCTCGCCAAACAACGAACTGCACTTTTGTTCCATGAAGGTGTTGCCATCGCTCGGGATATCGTCAGCATGATCGGTGGCAGCACAAAGGTACTACTGACAAATTTTGCCAATGAACGCCGGCACATCAGTAAAGGCACCGCTGTGGCATACTTTGATGAAATTGACCACGTCCAACACTGCTTTGTTGTAAAAGAGGAATCAACCACTGATACGATGCCACCTGCACCTGTCGTCGACGTAGACCCAGGTTTCGCGCCGCAACAGAAACAAAGGCTCAGAGAACTGCTTGATTATTTTAAGGACTGCTTCTCTTCAACGTCCCGGGTGCGCCAAACGCCACTGACGAAGCACCGCATCATCACGGAGGAACAGCAATACCCATCCGACAGCATCCGTATCACGTAGCTGAGAAAGAGCTTGAAGCAATACAGCAGCAAGGAAAGAAAATGCTAGAAGACGATGTCATCCAGCCGTCAAAAAGCCCTTGGGCATCACCCGTGGTACTCGTTAGGAAGAAGAATGGTAGCCTGCGGTTTTGTTTTGGTTATCGCAAGCTCGATCGGGTTAAGAAAAAAGATGTATATCCCTTACCACGCATCGACGATTCCCTTCACAGCCTACGGCATGCACGTTACTTCTCATCGATGTACTCAAAAAGTGGATACTGGCAAATAGAGGTACACGAGCGGTATCACGAAGAGACTGCATCTGTTACGCCTGATGGGCTGTATCAATTCAAGTTCTCCCTCTTGGTTTGTGCTCCGCCCCAGTCACGTTGCAAAGGATTATAGATACTGGTCTCTCACACCTTAAGTTGAGGACTTGCTTAGTGTACCTAGATGATGTGATTGTTTATTCTACCACATTTGATGAATATCTCAGACGGCTACGGTCAGTTCTTCAAGCCATACGGTCCGCTTGGCTTGCCTTAAAACCTGAAAAATGCCACTTAGGCTATGAAGAACGACAGTTTTTGGGGCACGTTGTAAGTCACACAGGTGCCAGACGTGATCGTGAGAAAATCGCAGCCGTCGCAAAGTTTTCAAGGCCTACGGATAAGAAGGCAGTCAGACGCTGTCTGGGCCTTGGCACGTACTATTGGCGATATATTGCGGGCTTTGCGCACATCGCCTCAGCGCTCACCTGCCTAACCACAGAAGGTGTCACGTTTGTGTGGGGCGAGGAGGAGAAGGCGGCATTTAACGAGTTGCAGCACCATTACAAACTCCGCCTGTTCTTGCCCACTTTGACGAGGATGCGCCGACAATGATCCACACCGACACCAGCAACGTGGGTCTAGGCGCCGTCCTTGTTCAGCGGCAAGATGGCGCACAGCGAGTCAGTGCTTACGCGAGTAGACTGTCACGTGCCGAGTCGAACTACTCCCCCACAACGAAGGAATGCTTGGCTGCAGTATGGGCAGTCCAAGTTCCGCCCGTACATATACGGCCGCCCATTTCAACCCACTTGAAAAATACAACAGGAAATTTCAGTCTGTCGTATTTTACGACACTGTTTCTGTCGTTCTTTAGTCGGTCGCTCTGTTGTCTGACGTTCTGTTGTCTGTAGTGCGACGCCCTGTAGTCGAAAGTTCTGTAGTTCTTGATCAATATTTCATTAAAATTGACAGACAACTCTTTAAGGCTATGGAAATTTGTCAGAAGAAAAAAGAAAAATATAAAAGTAAAAAAAACTTCCCCACCGGGATTCTAACTTGGGACCTCGGGATCCCGAGCCCAGCATCTTACCACTGCACCACGCCAATTGTTTTTTAATTCCCTGCACCACGCCGAACATGGCTCTATGTGTACATTTTGGCTATGTCAACAGTAAGAATCTCTGTCTGCATTGATGTTTACGTTTGCATTTGAAGAGCGAAGATACGCTTTCACTCCACCGTATCTCTAGAAGAGTAACAGTGTTGTTACCATCGAAAGGTACATCGTGGAGTGCTAGAACATCAATTTTGCTGTACGATAGCCATATTAAATAAGAAAATCAGAAATAGAAAACGGTGACCGGGGACATTGTTCGGGCTGTTACTGCTAATTTCAACAGCTGTCTCTCACTCTGTACACGTTTGAGCGCGCATATAATTTGTGTGTTCAATGCAATATGGCTACTTAAACATTCGTGGATGATTGTTCATTCTGACAGCATACTGGCTTCTCATGGCAGCGCTGTACCAGAATAATGAGCACCCGAGCGAGACAGCTTTTCACGCAACTTTGTGGAGCAACCCAAAACTTCTTTTTCGCTATGCAAAATCTTATGCAATATTTCTGGGAAATTAACTAATGTGTCAGTCTAACGGCACATGTAAGTTTACAGGCCTGTGTGCCACACCTTACCAAATACAACAAAATGAATATGCAGCCATTCCCGCAGATGGTATGATTTTAATCAGCGGCCGATAGTGAGGAGGCAGGCAGGGCGTTCCTGGTGCCTCGTCGCCACGGCACAATTATAACGATGTGCCACGTCGACTTTAACACCGGTGTCGGTGCTATCAGTATTGCCAGCTTCAGAGAAGCACGATTCAATACCGCGCAAGAGAAAACTACAGTGTACACCACCGATACGAAACTGACATGCAATTTTAAACTGTCGCGACGGAAAGCGCTTCTGTCGCAGCATCAGAACTTATGTCGCTGCGACAGAAAGTGGCACATTTCTAACGCCACGGCAGAAAATGCGTAGTCCCGAGAAAGATTTCTTGTTGCGACGTCAGTATCGCTGTTGCGATAGAGAGTTGTTGTTGGGACTTCATAAACTCTTGGCCGTGGCGACCGAATGTTTCTGTTGCGATGTCAGGATTGCTGTCGTAATGTCAGAGTCACTGTCATGACTGACAGCTGTCGTTGCGACTTCATAATTCTTGTTGTCGCGACAGAGCGTTTCTCTTGGGACTTCAGGGCTCTTCGTCGTCGCGACAGAAGCTTTCTGTTGCGACGACAGAATTTCTGTCGTAACGTCAGCATCGCTGTCACGATAGAAAGCTGTTGTCACGACTTGAGAACTTGGTCTTCGCGACAGAACGTTTCTGTTGCGACTTCAGAATTTCTATCTTAGCGTCAGAAATTTCTGCAGTCGCGACACAAATTTCTGTAGTTGCTACAGGGATTCCTGTTGCCTTTGTCAACTGGGAAGTTATAAGTGACCGCCATTCTCTCTGTTGGTTGACCAACATGAAATATCCATCAGCATTACCATCAGGACATTACAAATATCCATCAGGACATTACAGCGGAGAGATAGTGTCCGTAGTTAACGGCATGCCATTCAAACATTCTAGTGGTCACGATGGAATATCCAGTGGCCTTAAAGCATTGTATTGATATAATGTGCAAGCCATTAGAAAAAATATTCAGTTTCTCGTTCTATACTGCAACCTTTCCAGACTTATTGAAGATCGCTAAGGTTATTCCAATTTACAAAAATGGGGACCATAATTTGTTAGAAAACTACCATCCTATATCTGTCTTAAGTTTCTTAAACACCGTCTTTGAAAAACGTATCGCCCAATAAATCACTTCATTTCTTGAACGTGAATCCATTTTGCCTTATTGCCAACTTAGTTTCAGAGCTAAAAGATCGACAAACACAGCATATTAGCTTTGTCTGATTACATAAATTCTCCCTTGAACAACAACAAAAGCGTCCTAGGAATATTTCTGGATGTGGGAAAAGCATTTGACACTGTAGATCATGACATACTGCTAAATAAGTTAATAATAATAATATTTGGGGTTTTACGTGCCAAAACCACTTTCTGATTATGAGGCACGCCGTAGTGGAGGACTCCGGAAATTTTGACCACCTGGGGTTCTTTAACGTGCACCTAAATCTAAGCACACGGGTGTTTTCGCATTTCGCCCCCATCGAAATGCGGCCGCCGTGGCCGGGATTCGATCCCGCGACCTCGTGCTCAGCAGCCCAACACCATAGCCACTGAGCAACCACGGCGGGTTGCTAAATAAGTTAGAATGCTATGGTTTTCGAGGTCTAACTCTTCAATTTTTCCGTAGCAATCTCAATAACAAAAAACAACTAGTTGCCATTGCAAATATCAAATCCGAAGTTTCTGACATTGTTACAGGGGTCCCACAAGGCTCAGTACTGCGGCCAATATTTTATTTATTTATTTGTAAACGATCTTGCTGATGCCTTAGAAAACTTTTCTGCTGTGATGTATGCAGACGACACTGTTTTACTTTGTGCGCTAGACTCCTTAGACAAAATATTTCAAGTGGCTAATAATAAACTTGGAAGTGTTAACCAGTGGTTCGCGTCAAATAAGCTAACTCTGCATACCAAGAAAACTAAATATATTCTCTTAAGTTCTTCATAGAAGGCACATCTATGGGAATGTCATTCACTTTCTGTAAACCACAATATACTTGAGCGGGTGAGTTCAATTCAACACTTGGGTGTCACACTAGATGAGCGTCTTCATTGGGAGCCTCACATTGCATTGCTGTGTAGAAAGTTAAGCAAGGCTTGTTTTATGCTGTACAAATGCCGTTATTACTTCGACGCTACCACTCTGAGAGCAATCTACTTTAACATATTCCATAGCCATCTATCCTACTGTATTGCATCTAGGGTAAAACGTACGTTTCATATGTAGTAGCTATTGTACTGCTTCAGAAAAGTGACTTGCGATTTGTGACTGTTTCGCATTACAATGCTAAATAAATTCCGCTGTTTCAAAGTTCAAACATACTACCTTTCAATGTATTACTGAATTTTAAAACTGCACTGCATGCTCATAATAGCATAACCACTAACTGCCTTTGAGTTTATCTAATTGTTTGCATTCCAGAAGCAATACGCGCCGCGCACTTAAGGAAAGTTTCTCATGCCCAAAATGCACAACGTATATGGAAAGAGAAGGTTAAGCAACACTGGAGCACTCCTATGGAACAGCTTACCATTGGAAGTAAAACAAGCAAACTTTTTTTCAATATCACTGAAATCCCATTATCACTCAATACTATTACCTGCATAGGGTTTTCATTTCGCTGGTGTACACATCTGTTATTCTTTTTCATTTGTATTGCATAGTCAATACATACATATTCCTTGTTGTAGCTATTACACGTACCCTGCCTTGTGTTTAAACACGAATATTTATGTATGTATGATTCATTTATACTTTGTCGTACTGCCGTTATGATTGTAAATAATAATAATTTGCATCGATCCCAACTAGCCTTGACCTAGTTGGGAAATGTAAATACAATCGTGTTCACTTTGCCAGCACCAGTTGTAGCATTGAACGCATGTGTAATAAGTGGTTCCTGCCAATTTTGAAGTCAACAATACAAGGTCAAAAAGAGTACGAGAAGATAAGTAACACACCAGCGGTCGCAGTAGGACAGGTGCAGCTCTCACAACCATCTAAAGAATTATTGAAGCTCGGTCCAAAATTTGCCCTTTCCTCGAGACTAGACGCAGCAGGGAAGCTAGCCATTGTCACACAAGCCGCAGCAAGAGAGAACGAAGAAGACGCTACCAGATTTGTGGCTGTAGGAGCTGATACACTTGCTCGTTCCAAAGAACGCAAACAACTTGTGCGCAGTTTCGTTAGAACTGAAAGGAATGGAAAAAAAGAAAATTTCAGATTCTGCCTTTCAGACAAAGAAGGCGGATTTGTAGTATTTGATGCCAGCAGTTACAATGCAAGAGCATTAGACGCAATCAACAAGAACTTCCGCAAGGTATAAAATAAAGACCTAAAGAACACTAAAAGAAAGGTCAAGACGCTTCTAGGAGAAATAAGTAATGATATCCAGCTGTGCAACAAGGTTAAAGCAGCAAAAACCAGCATGCTGTAAGTGTTCTTGACTGCAAACTGCTATAAAATTGGTGCTCCTTCCCGCGCCACTTTATCGGAAGCAGACATGTGGCAATCGCTGCTTGCAGCACACCTTTTCAGGCAACTTGCCCAAGTTAGGGTACAAGATCCGCTCATAATTAGCAACTCTGAAGAACTGCCCTCTGAGTTAAGAATGTACGAAATGGATGATTTACCGGTACGGGCTCTCGATTGACATCGAAGACAGGGATTATTCATTATCGCACACGGATTTGATGAATGTAATGAGAAAGACCATCAAGGAGCAAGGAGCCATTCATTTTCAAAACTCGGTAGCAATGTCTGTGGAAACCTTGGAGCTGTTGAGCCCCTACCTCGCTGCCGCTACCACTGTACATGATGGTGCCTTGTTTGTCCAAAAAAGAGGACTCTGCATTGGATCAAAAATATCACCGATCCTGAGTGACTTGTGCTTGGCAGAATGCGACAAAAAAATTTAAGGATCCATCAAGGAACGCCACGTCACACGGATCTATCGATACGTGGTCGGCTTCTTGATTCTGTGCCAAACAGAGAAACAACCGATTACCAACAACTTAAGGACACCGTACTGGTGTCCTTTGGTCAACGTGCCCACAGCTGAACTTCACTTATGAGCGTCGGAACCACAGTTCTCTACAGTTCCTCGACATTTTACTCGAATTCCAACCGTAACATCTATGCTAGAGGTACGAGCCCAGAGCACAGAAACCAATTATTCCCTTCATGTTAAGCTATTCCAAGACTATAAAAAGAGCAATAACGAGTGCAGCGTTTAGTTGAGCACTAAAGAAATCATGCCAGCATCAAACTGAACGCATTTTTCAGCGGCTGTACTGTAGGCTGAAAATACAGGGTACCCCGTGTCAATGCTAGGCAGCATAGCTGAAGGCCTCGTAGAGAAGAATAAAAGAAAACAAGAAAGCGAAAGCAGACCTGAAATTGCGGATGGAAAAGATAAGTGTGCAAAATTCCATATGTGCGTGGAGTGACCCACAATCTCATCAAGATTGAGCTCTATCACAAGTTCTTTTTCAGTACCCTTCATCATGCGCCATACATTGTTCCTGCGGCACGCATCTCTCACCGCACCAGTGATCCGCAGCAAGCCGCACGCCCGCATGCCCGAACCACTGATTTTTCCGCCTCGTTGATTCGTCGAGCAGCTTAAGACTGGAACGGCCTTCCTGCTGACAATGTTAGCATCACTTACTTGTCTTTATTCCTACAGCGTTTGATTGATCACTTTGAATATAACTAATGAAGTGTACCAGATGTGGAAGTTATGTTTAACCCACCCCTTATGTAATACCCCCAGAGGGACAATAAACTGAACTGAACTCAACTGAAAATTGGTAAAAGAGACGGCGTCGGAGTAGTGTGCTCAGCACCAAACAAAGGAAAAAGCATGTGAGCACGAGTGAACCAGGAAAAAAAGGAACCACAATGTGAGATCACGCACCAGAGCACATACTGCGATTGCGTTATAGGAGTCGTGTACACCATCCCCCTGTCCTGTGGAAAACAATACATAGGGCAAACAGGAAGATGCGGTAATGATCGAACAAGATAGCATGCGTCATCACTTTCAGGGACCCCTGGCAGCAACCTGACCTTGCACTGCAAACGTTTCGAAATTAAAAAGAAGGGACAAGATAGCCAAGTAAGCACATCCACCCTCAAGTTTCTTGAAGTGCAAGTCCTGAAAAGCAACAACAATAGGGCTAACTCGGGAGATTCTTGAGGCATGTAAATCAGGAGCGCAATGTCTAACCACACCATCAGTCACCTTGATAAGAAAGGAAGTAATCTTTTTGAGACAGCCTCAGACAGATAAGAGAAGAGATGTGGCCACGAAATAAATAAGAGTGGGAATTTAAATTAAGAAATCAGTTGACAGTGCACCTGCGTCCTCGTCTAGTCATTCCATCTGTGTCCGTGTTCCTAAAGTTCTACTGCTACAATCCTCGAATCATAGATTGACCATACCAGCTGTTTTGTCGTTTTCATAATTTGTTCCGTGCATATGGATTTTAATCAAAAAATGTAAATTTGTCCAGAATGAAACAGAAATATCTAGTTTTCACACATTATATGCTCATCATGGCGTGCCACTGCTGTTAGCACAAACAGTGTGTACTCAGACACTAAAAATAAGCAACTGAATTTCTTGCACATACAAGGCGCTCACATCCCTCAAAATTAAACTGTATGCTATGCTTAATCGAGAAATACGCCTCAGAATGTCTGCTTTTCACACCAATGTCCACATGACGAAAATGAAGAGTGCCCGAAATTTTCGTTCATGAGAATAATGCATAAGCGCGTCCACATTTCATTACAGCCTGCATGTACGCATGTAACTTTTAAGCTGTTCCCTATATTGCCCTCACCGATTATAAACACCTTCATAGCGCAGAAATAACTTCTGAAAAACACACAAGATACGTGAACGAAATGGCCAAAATGGCTGAAAGGGCCGGAACCAAAACTCACCCGGAACGCTTATGCATGGTTCATGTCAGACTATTTGCATATTGCATAAAACGAACACTTATACGCATTGCAACACTGTAACACATTGTACGTACACATCATAGTACACTTAGACTTCGTAAAAGTAAGACCCTTGGCCCTCGAACGCTTTGTGCGTGTTCGCGGTCACCAATGTGCATCGCAGCACGCAAGACAGCTGACACGAAGACACAAACAGCAGATTACGAATGACTGCAATGACACGAAATGAAACTCATGGCTGCACATCGTATGATCACTTCATAGACACACACCAGCACTGCACAAAATAGTCTTCGTATCGATGGAGCGCACGCGCACAAAACCTACGAACACCATACGCTGAGGTGGCCGATCGCAATGTTTTCATTTTGGCGCGTACCGAACATGTGTCATGTTTAGAATGCATGCGTATGCAATGGGGGGGGGGGGGTAACCTTTGCGTCTGTTGCACACGCAAAAAAATGTCTAAAGGACAGGAAATTGGCGGCTACATTTTTTCCGACCCTCGTGTAAACACAACACACATCCGTCTGTTTCCTATGGCGATCGCACGTACTGAAGAGGTCAGGAAGGGTGCACCGGCTTGCTGCGCTTGACGAATGGACTTGCAGGTGCTGAATAGCTCTTGAAATGATCCCAATAAACCACACAAAAACAAACTGCCACTGCAGCCTAGCGGCCTAGGCCTCGCGCTCCAGTTCACTTCGAACCAGAGCCATGTTTGTGCGGTCACCTCACGGCGGCGAGAGTTCACGACCGCCTCTCGTGACG
Organism: Dermacentor albipictus; assembly: GCF_038994185.2. Taxonomy (NCBI): domain Eukaryota; kingdom Metazoa; phylum Arthropoda; class Arachnida; order Ixodida; family Ixodidae; genus Dermacentor; species Dermacentor albipictus. The sequence goes on from NW_027225611.1 coordinate 221,752, forward strand.
TCAGTTCACTTATTACTGGTGCACCGCCCGCTTGCGGTGCAGCTTGCGGTGATGGACGGCTCGAGCGTAAATCGGCCCTTAACGTCGCGTCGGTGCAGGCCTTGTCCCCGGCACTAGCGGAACAGGTCGCGGTGGCCCTCGCCTTGAACGACAGAAGCAGACCGCAGGTCTACATGAACTTTCGGACGGCGGTGAGGGCCTTCGCCATGGGTTCGGTCTCGAAGGAGGCGGCCACCCTGCTTTGCGCAGGCGCGTCACCCCTCATGGCATCACTTGGTTCCCGGCCCACATGTGGTGTCGGGTCTCCCCCGTCGTTCCAACACCAATGAGCTGGCCCACGCCCGTGCGCGCATACTCACCCGCCTTGCCGGGGAAACGCCGCTCGTAGGTGCGGACGCGGACGCAGGGCTGCACAAGGACTCTTTTCGTACTTCAACGAGATTACAAAGCACTATCAGCTCGACAGGAGCGTCTATTCCCCGCCCCACGCCAAACTCTTCAGGCCTCAGTCTTCCACCCTTCGCATTCTGCAGACCGGGTCCTATTCCAGCCTAGCCAGGGTGAGCAGGTGCGCGGACTCCTTCGAGCCCGTTTGTCCGGATTGGGAAGATCCCTTGTGGACATTATAACACATGCTCTGGTGCTGTCCCTCATTATGGGACCACGACCATCTCCCTACGGAAGAAGAGCGGGAGGAGGCACTAAAGAGCTCCAATCTCGCCGCTCAGCTAGGCCCCGCGACCCGGGAGCGGCCTGTCATGACGTGGGAGCCGCCGCAGCGGCTCCTCTCTCGTAAGGGGGTTTCGGAGGCGCTCCGCAGGACGTAAATAAAGTTCATCGCCTGCCTGCCTGCGAAATGAAACTACAGATCACATCATCCTCTGATTTTTGCTCATAACTTTTTGGAAAGGTAAATGCTAAATGGTCAATAATGTTCTCAGGCTCCTTTAGATCACACATTTAAAAAGTTAGAGGTGATACACAACGTACTATGCAGCGGGGAGAGCAGCCACTCCTAGTCATTTATTTCGGAAGTGATACGTTAAACCACTCGCAAACCTATACTGTAGTTGCAATAGATGAGCCAAAATGTATTGGAGGCTGATTCCGGTGCATGGTTTGCTCCCTTACCCTTCAGTGTCTTGTGCTTTCAGTTCATGCAGGTGTATCCGCAGCATTATCTTAGCATAGCCTCAGAGCACAAAGTTCTCAGCAATCTCCGTGACCTGACGGCATGCCTGAACACTTGGCTTCAGAGCCCTGGGGCGGTATTCTGCAAGAGTCCACCTAGTGGACTGCCCATTTCGTCCGCTGCTGATTTGATGCAGCTGTATGAGAGAGGAAGAGACGAGCGGCCCTAGCCAAGCAGCAGCGGCTGAAATAGACAGTCGAATAGGTGGATTCTTACAGAATACTCCTCCTGGTGAGATATCTAGTCACTACGGCTGCCTCACTTTAAAGGCCGTGTCAGTATAAGCCGCAATGTCATTGAAGTGCTCTTCAAGTGACTTGAGCACTCTCACTACTTCTTTGCTTGTTTAATGGTTGTTGTTGCCTTCGCGACCATGTTGCTACAGGGTTAATAGGTAGGCTTGCTCACAGGTACTTGCTCCCAGAAGTGCTGTGGTGCATTGCTGTCACAAAGTGCTTGCCCACGTCCATCTCGACATGGCGGTCATTGCTGCCGTAGCCGCAGCGCCGCTTACACGGTGGTGGGGAAGCAAGCGCCCTGTTGTTCTCGATTTCGCCGCACAGGTTGGTCACGTGGGTCGCCAGAGCGCTGCGAGGGACAAGGTGGTCTCGGCAAGCGGGGAGAGTGGCTTGGAAGACAGAGCGACGTTGTCGGGCACCGAGATACAGCTGAAGATGTGGTCGGCAGGCTGAAACCCCCAGGCGGTAGTCTTCGCCGGTAGATTGAGAGATGGTGCAAGCCCGTAGAGATCTTCGGCAGCGAGGTACCAGCAGTTCGACGCTTCTTCAGATCGGGATCTCGACGATCACGCCACAGATAAGCCTCGTGTTCCAGCCTGCTCTCAGAACTTTCCGCCGGAGCCCTTTTAATCGCGTTTCATCTTCCATTTACTTATTCATCGCGGGTTCATTTTTGCATGTTGTGTTAGTGTAGTGTTTGCCGCGTTTATTGCCGCGTGTATTTTTCATTTCTGGCGGGTATTTTATTATTTCGCGAATGTTGTAAATTTCCACGTTGTGGACTTTGTTTCGCGCGTCGAGTGAGTGTGTTGTGTTTTACCCGCACACCGTCCGCGAAGCTTTGTACCATGTGCTTGCAGTTTCCTTATTCTTTTTTTTTTCTTCATGTCTCTGACCTGATTTTATTTTATTAAATTGAGTGTGCGTATTTATGACGCCTCCCATCCGATGCCTCTAGTCATATAAAAAGATATGACAAGGTGAGGACAGGTGACGATGGGGGGGCCATAAAAACATCGTTCACTTGCACCCGTTCGCCCTGGCAAAGTCCGCCTCAGCTTCGATACACATGATGGACGTAGTGCTTACGCACTTTTCTTGTTCTTATGCTATCGCAAGCGCTTCCCATATTTCTCGCTAAGTTTTTGTTTTTGATGTGTCTATGACTGTGGTGCTTTCTAGTGGCGGAGAGCATTTGCGCTATTTGCAGCGCACAGCCAAGCTGCTAGGCGCTGTCAGATGCTGTCACATATATTTGTGCTCCCCTAACATCTCGTTCAGAGAGCGTCCGGTTTGATCAATGTACACTTTTCCGCAATCTAGTGGGATTTGGTAAACCACTCAACTAGCGCATTCCACGTACTTTCTCAGGTGCTTAGTCTGGCAGAATGTAGCACTTGTTTTTCCTTCTTTGGATCCTGTGTTGACCTCCCTCTTGCACATGCCTTTCAGTTATTGCGGAGCGGAGAACAGTACTTGAACGTCGTGGCACTGGGACTTTTATTCTATGTGACAATCAATGCGTGTAAGGCAACGCCACGTGCTTTTTCAGTTTGTCTTTTTCCGGTGTTTTATTGCCTTTTTCTGTTCGCTCTGGTTGCCGGCAACATGATTTTACAGATTTGCACCACCATACTTTTTGGGCAACCCACTCTTTTTTAACCCGCATCACCTTGCATATAAGCTTGTTCTTTAACCGGATTACAAGTTTATTAATTTATTTATTTATCTATTTATTTATTTATTTATTTATTTATTTATTTATACATACTGCAGCCTTGGTGAGGCTATTGCAGGAGTGGGTAGTGAGAAAAAAAGGAAAGCGAGAAAACGAGATACAGGCACAAAAATTATGAATATCAAGTATATGTAATTGCTTTCAAAAATTCTTGCATAGGTAAAGAGCGGATGCTTCCAGGCAGTGAATTCCAGAGTTCAATGGCCAGTGGAAAGAAGCTGTGCTTGAACATCTCCGTTCGGCAAAAGAAAGGGATAAGGTTGAGATTATGAGAACTCCTAGTGATAGAAGGTGGACTAAAGTTCAAATAATTATTTAGTGTATCAAGGTGCTCAGAATGAATCAGCGTGTGTAAAAATTTAATGCATTCTAAGCGGCGGCGAGATGAAAGAACTGTAAGACCTGTAGCTGTATAATGGGAAGAATGGGAAAAATCTCGGCCATAGTTGCGAAAAATGAAACGCACTGATTTCTTTTAGACTGATTCTAACTTTGTTATATCGGATTTTTTAGGAGAATTCCATATGATGCAGCCATAATCAAGAATGGGGCGGATAAGTGTTTTATACGTCATCAGTTTGGTATCCTTCGGAGCCTTACGCAATGAACGATGGAGGTAACCGAGATGTCTAAAAGCTTTGTTACATATGTTGTCAATGTGTTTCGACCATGACATGTCATGGGAGAAATGAAGACCAAGGTATTTAAATTCGGTTGCTCTTTTTAAGTCTTGACCATGTAACGTGTACGTGAAAAGTGATAGAGATGGGCGTCTGGAGAAGGACATGGAAACAGTTTTGTAGAAATTAATGTTCATTTGCCATTCCTTGCCCCACCTACAAAATTTTGCAAAGGAGTCATTAAGGAAATCATGATCCATTGGTGTGTTAATACTATGATAGAGGATGCAATCATCAGTGTAAAGGCGAATACTAACGGACACGCAATGCGGCAAGTCATTAATATATAATAGGAAAAGAAGCGGGCCTAAAACGGAACCTCGTGGGACGCCGGATGAAACACTGACAGGAGAGGAAATAGAGCCGTTAAATTGCACAGACTGAGAACGCTGGGTTAGGAAGCTATGCATCCAACCAACCAGAGAAGGGTTATTTAGATTGGAGTTAAGCTTGTAGAGAAGTTTTGGGTGTTAGACGGGGTCGAAAGAAAAATGCCGTCAATCTGTCCGCCTAAATCTAATGACTGACAAATATCGTGCGTGAATTCAATTAGTTGGGTAGTGGTGCTATATCCGCAACGGAAACCATGTTAGTAATTGGATAGGATATTGTGGCTTTTAAGAAATTCCGTGATTTGTTTAAAAATTATATGTTCAAGTAACTTGCAGGAGTGGGCAGTTAATGAAATGGGTCTGTAGTTCTGCAGAAGTTACCGGATTTGTATAACGGAATGACCGTAGCAAGCTTCCAGGATTGGGGAACAGTTGAGGTGGATAATGATTTACGGAAGATAATGGAGAGGTATCTGCTTGTACAAAGGGAGCAGCGAACGAGGAAAGAATTGGGTATGTCTTCTGGGCCGCAGCTTTTTTTAGTATCTAAATGGAGGATCATGTTGAGAGCACCTGAGCTAGAGACGACGTCTTCAATAGAAGGGTATGAGTCACAGCTAAAAGGTGGAAGTGAAGAGTTATCCTGGGTGAACACGGAATGAAAATAGGTGTTAAAAGCGGAAGCAATCGTGAGTGAATCTAAAACTGCCACGTCCTTAACAACTAAACTGTTAGTTGTGCTGTTACTTGGCATTATCGATTTCCAGAGTATACGAGGGTTTGTTTTCATTCATTTTGGCAAAGTAACAGCATGGTAGAAATCCTTGGCAGATGTTAGTTTCTGGCGCAGTTCCTTCATGGCATCATTGAACTCTGCAATTTTGTCAGGATTACCATTTCTTTTAGATTTACGCAATCGCGAAACACGACGCGATAAATGCAGTAGTCCTTTTGTAATCCACGGTGAATTATTATTTTCTTTTTTTTTGTTTTCAGGGGAACAAATTGGTTAATACATGTTTCAGCAATATTCTCAAAAAACCCTACGGCAACACTCACATCATTGTTCAAAGATAATTCATGAAAGTTCTCAAACGATTCCCTAAGTGTGTCGGTAATTGCAGCATCATCGGCGCGGCTAAAATCACGAAAAGTGCAGTACTCAATCCGTGGTTTGGGAACAATACAGCAAACCGAGAACAGTACGGCTTTGTGGTAAGAAATCACGTCAGTAACGCAGCACTGGAAGCCACTCTCGAAAAGACTTGAGCCAAGAAAAACGAAATCTAGGACAGCCGTTTCCCTGGTGTTCTCGTGGACAATCTGTTTAAGACCAAGTGATAGGGAAACGCGCAATAATTTTCTTGAGAGTGACGCGTCACAGCCGGTAATGGTGAGAGAGGGCCAGTGAATGCCTGGTGCATTAAAATCTCCCATAAGTATTATATTTGATGATTACATATGATGCAGAATCTTGCTAAGAAAAGCGAACTGATCACCACAAGAGCCAGGAGGCCGGTAAAACACTCCAATTAGGGCGGATGACCTTTCCAAATGAATCTTGCACAAAAGCAATTCAATTTCACATGGGGTTTCAAGGACTGAAAACTTCAGGTGGGACTGTATATAGAGGGCGACACCTCCGCCTCTACCATTTGGTCTGTCAACTTTTACCAACGTGTATCCACTTAACGCAACTTCGGAGTCGAATATGCCATCATGTAGCCATGTTTCCGTAATGCCGATAATATGGGGGAATGAGCAGTTACTAGAGAGGTGAAGTCGCAAAATTTATTGAGAAGGCTTCTTGCGTTAATATTTAATACACGGAGGTCATTGGTTTTGCGACGAAGGAATCAAGGCGGAGAGGCAGGTGCGACGCTGTTTGTGGTGTATCATGATGTGCTGTATTACGATGTACTTCCTCTATTGTATTAGAAGCGCTGTTCCAGTTATAGCGAACTTTATCAATAAATATATGGTCAAACCATATGCGGACCGTGAACCCGTTGTTCCTAAAACTCTGACACTTCCCAAAGTTTCTTGCGGATATTCCGGACACGCAGTGAAAAATCTTCCGAAATACGGTAATCGGTTTTCTTTAGCTTGTGACCACTTTTTAATACCGAAACTTTCTCCCGATAGTTCAGAAGTTTCATAATGACGGGTCGTGGACGGTCACATGAAGGCCTTCCAAGACGATGGCATCTTTCTATTTGAGGACAGCTCATTTTAAGTTTATCCCCAAACCATTTCGCAATGTCCGAGGACAGGCATTAATTATCTTCATCGGAGGATTCTGGCAGACCATGTACGAATAAATTGTTCCTTCGAGCACGGTTTTGTTATTCATCATTTTTAGTTGAAAGGTTGTGAATTTCGTTTCTTAGACTTGAGAGTTCACTGTTAAGGCTGCCGCTTGGGACGGCAGGCTTATGTGACGAGGACTCCAGAGTGGCCACACGCGATTCGATAGTCTCAAAACGTATATTAACACAATGTTGAAAGTTTTTAATTTCGGCGATATCCTCAGCTAATCTTTTCTGTCCGTTCAAAAGCTCAGCGAGCATTTCAGACACCGATGGTTGATGGTCAAAACCTTGCTAAAGGCTCGGATTTTTTGGGGAGCGAGGACCAGGATTGCTTTCAACGTCACCACTCTGTAACAATCTACTAATACAAACAGCGAGCTGCGAGTACAAAGAAATATAAGCAAAGCATCTGCGAGAATGGTGTGGGCAAGGGATCAGCAGTAAGAATCGGTCATCAGAGCGAATGCAGCGGGCATTCTGAAAGCAACATACCTGCGTAAGAAATAGGCAGCGGGTAAGCATGATGCTCGTACTGCTGCCACCTTGCCCACTGAAGAAGGAAGAATCTGGCTGGAAAATTATAGGCATGATCGTTGACGTCATGCCTATAAATTGATAGATTGGCTTGATTGTGAATGGACGGTTCAGTGTGCCAGCAATGCCAGGGCTCCGGCCACGTGTGGTGGCGGTCAGATCAAGAGAGTCATCCGGAAGGGAGATAGGACAGTTCGTACAGCTGCCAACGGAATCACCCAGGGATCTTGACGATGGCGGCGAGTGCACGAGAGCTGTGACGTCAGGAGAGATGACCGCAGCACATTCGAAGTGGCAACAAGCGAGGAAGGCGATCTGCGTAAGAAATAGGCAGCGGATAAGCATGATGCTCGTACTGCTGCCACCTTGCCCACTGAAGGAAGGATCCGGCTGGGAATTTATAGGCATGGTCGCTGACGTCATGGGACTGGGCTTGATTGTGAATGGACGGTTCAGTGTGCCAGCTATGCCAGGGCTCCAGCCATGTGTGGTGGCGGTCAGATCAAGAGAGTCATCCGGAAGGGAGATAGGACAGTTCGTACAGCTGCCAGCGGAATCACCCAGGGATCTTGACGATGGCTGCGAGTGCACGAGAGCTGTGACGTCAGGAGAGATGACCGCAGCACATTCAAAGTGGCAACAAGCGAGGAAGGCGATCTGCGTAAGAAATAGGCAGCGGGTAAGCACGATGCTCGTACTGCTTCCACCTTGCCCACAGTTGGTAGTTTGTGCCACGTATGCCCGCGTCTTGTTCCTTATGTTCTTCAGTGTAACCCTAAGCGCAATGCAATCATGAACGTGCACCAACAAGCCCTGTTCATTGCTTTAGCAAAAGCTTTATAGAACCTGTCGCGAAAGAACAACTAGGTTGTACCAATTTCCACGGAAAGCGCCGAGCTTTGATAAGGTGTTGAAGAAGTTACAGTTCTCTAGTGCGAGTCAGGATCCACAAAGCATCCATGTTTTACTGCAACACTTGATACGTAAAAGAAGTATAGAGAGCATTGGTTTGATAAATTTGAAGGAACGAAATGCACATAGAAACCAAAAAGAGCTTGCATGTATCTCTTCGCGCTAATAGCATCGCTGAAAGTTAGATCTGGCTCCGCAAGGCTGCACAAGTCCGTCAATTTTTTGAAATTTTGCACTGCAAACATGCCCACTAGCAAAATATAAACTTTACTGCGCACGTACCGTTTCTCTGAATTTAAGTTCGTGATTACAAACCAGTTAAAGAATGTAGAAATTGCTGTACTCGCTTTGCACACACACGAGGAATTCTTAGGCTGCCGCTTGTCCGGTTCCATCCTCCCCGTCCATAGAAGCTTTCTTCTTCGATATCTCCACTCTAAAAACAAAAAGAGTTCCGGCCACTTATTTCGTGGGAAGATCTGCTTGTCCGATATATCACTATATCGAGAGTACATCGACCCTCTTTGAGAAAGGGTAGAATAACTCTTCCTGACAGAGTTTTATTACTCCACCACAAGGGGGTGCTAGTAATCTTCCGCAGAGTGCTAGTACTCTACCCACAAGGGCCATAGTTCTCCGCCAGACCGAGTACTTCTGCTTTTCTAAGCCGAGTTTTTCTACTCCCCCAACAGAGCGCTTGTACGCCTTTAGAACAGCGTGCTAGTGCTCTTCCCAGTAGTGTGAAAGCACGATGTAAAGCCATAGTCACGTTGGAAAGAGATTTGCAATAAATAGATGTGGGGAATACTTGATTCCTTCACAAGCAGCCCCTGCACTTATGCTTGATGAATTGGATGTATTCTGTAGTCGCCGAGTTACTCAAATGAAACATTTTCTCTCTTAAAAGGTGAAAGATTTTATTGATCAGTCGCAAGATGAACTGAATGATAATTTGAGAAACATACTCACAAACACATAAAATCAGGTTACAATGATACCCATGAACTTTACAACAAACCTTTTAATAAACCAAATATATTCTCTAAAGCTTCATCAGTATTACAGTGTATAAATACACTTTATTTTTAATTGGATCCACCTTATCAAACATAAAGTACACAATGGAAAGTTAACCATAGAACAAACATGTGCGAACTCACAAAGTATTGACACAACGATCGAATAATAATATGCCCCACATTACTCGCCAGCAAACGCATTTCTGGTACAAAACGCATGCATTTATAGGGTAGAGGTTACCAGATGAGCTGCTAAGCATGGGGCTGGTAACGTAGATAAATTGTGCAAGAAACTTTTTGCGTTCCATATTCTAAGACAGTAGCTTATTTGATAACGTCCCGTGCAGCGTATGAATGTTCCTGACTGAGAGTAAAGTGCACTTAGGAATGTGTTGTATATCATCATGTGAGACCGCAGGTCTAGCTAGCTTTGCTTATATTTCACATAAAGTTATTCATTTATGGGCTGCACCCCATGGTTTCTAAGCGTGTATTGCCGTGGTTCTGCAGCAATACCCTGCTAGGTCTCAAAGCGGTACAGAGGCGTATCATATTTATTTTTCGGTTGGCCTCTTCATGAAAGCAGTTTCCTGGTGCTATCGGGATTGATCGTTACAATTTCTCACAAATAAATAAAATTAAATTTACAAAGTTATCTACCGTGTCGCAAATTAGTATTAAACTACAATGAGCATTGGCATTAAAATCTTGCGCATCGAATGGCTTGTGCTATACGATAGCTTTTCCATTCTATTACAGTGTGAATGCTGTACTTCTGAGCAGCACATTGTATATCGTCACGTGGTAGTGACGGTGAATAAAGAAGCAGTACGGTGGAATACAATACTAGCTTTTATTGGGCGAACCTGTGCCCACAAAACAGGCTACACTTATTGCACAATGATACGGCGAACACGGTCGGCGATCGTCGGAAGTCTGATCAGCGGGTCAAGCGCGTCGGCTTTTGTAGATCAGTCGTGGAATGTTCCAGATTAACCGATGGGACCCGCGTGCCTTCCACAAAGTTCTGCACTATTCGCGTTGCGCATACCTGCAATCAAATTACACAAGTTGCGGTGAAAGACAGCGGAGGGAACCATCAATAACATTCCAGAAACTTCTTTTACATGCAGGCGCGTCCTGCGCTGCACGATAACATTTGTTAGGCGGCCAAACGTGGTCGCCCGATAAAGATAAGTACACGTGTCATTACCCCCCTCTTAAAAAGCATCGACCCGATGCTGCAAACAAACGAAAGTAATAAATAAGCACTCGTAGCAAAGAAAACAACAAAATAAGGGAAGTTCATTAGCGTCCGTAAAACGGTTTAAGAGGCACCACGTGGACCACTTCAGGTCGTGCGCGGCGCCGCTGTGAATGCGAAATGCCGTCTGGCACGACCTCATAGTCCAGTGCGCCAATACGTCGGATGACCTTGTAGGGTCCGAAGTAGCGTCGCAGCAGTTTCTCACTCAGACCTCGTCGGCGTATCGGGGTCCATACCCAAACACGGTCACCGGGCTGGTACTCGACGAAGCGTCGTCGGAGGTTGTAGTGTCGGCTGTCGGTACGCTGCTGGTTTTTGATCCGTAGGCGGGCGAATTGTCGGGCTTCTTCGCCGCGCTGGAGATAGGTAGCGACGTCAAGATTCTCTTCATCAGTGACGTGCGGCAACATGGCGTCGAGCGTCGTCGTCGGGTTCCTGCCGTAAACCAACTTGAACGGCGTGATCTGTGTTGTTTCTTGCACCGCCGTGTTGTAAGCGAATGTTACGTACGGCAGGACGGCATCCCACGTCTTGTGTTCGACATCGACGTACATCGCTAGCATGTCGGCGAGGGTTTTATTCAGCCGCTCCGTAAGACCATTCGTCTGCGGTTGGTAGGCCGTTGTCCCCCTGTGCCTTGTCTGACTGCAGTTCAGCATGGCTTGAGTGAGCTCCACTGCCCTATTGAAAAATTTGTATGAGAAATAGAACGAGATGTATGCATGTCGCACAGATTTGACGATAAATAGAACGAGATGGATGCATGTCGCACAGATTTGACGAGAAAGGAACGATATGAAATGCATATTGAACGAACTCGCAGAGAAAACGGGCGAGATCTGTATGATGTGCTACGCAGACATTTACGAAGTGCACGAGATTTATGCGATGTGCGATATGAATGCATAGAGCTTGAATGACATGTGTGCCATGAGTTGTGTAGACCTGACGAGATTATGTATGACGTGTGTGAGGTGGCATGTGATGTGTACGCACTGTAGTCGTATGAGCAACTTGATCTTTGAAGATGACTGAATTGCATAAAAAGTGTGTGCACTTAAGTCGTAGTGCATACAAAAGCTCATTAATGACAGTCAGCTTTATGAGCTGTTCGTAGTAAATGCAAGAGTGTGATCAATGTGCTGTATAATCACATTGAATCATTATGACACATATATACCAGCATAAACTACAGAGCAAATAAGACGTTCAGAGCTCAACTTCTGGAATTTCATCCCCATCAAAGCTGGTGTCGGTACTTTTGATGCAATGATTTTCACTTGGGGACATATTCTCGGATGAACACTTATGGCGATACTACTGCCTTTGCATGACGCATTCCTCGACCAGCCAGTAAGCACTGGATAGCACAATGATATTGTCAAAAGCTATCAGCAGAGTTTGAATCCCTAGTACAGACAGAGTAGATCTGCCTAAGATTTCATTGCAATATAGGAGTCAGGTACCATAAAAGTTTCATGATAAAATGTTACATGTTTGTGCACGCAATAAAATAATCTGGCAATGTGATTATAGCACTTTGGAGATGCTTCAAACAAGGACGAGTTGGCAAAGTTTATTGCAAGCAGTTTGATCAGTGATAAATTATGTATGCACTTTGTCACATCCTAATAATATTGCTTGCATCAGATATATCAGTCAGAGGTAGTATAAGGGCGAACTTGAACCTGCATATTTTCCAAATAGCCAAGTGCGTCAATCACAATACTCTCCAATACAAATCTGCTAAGAGCATGTTAGTGCCTGTTTATGTCCAATTGTAGAAGGCAAACGTGCGATTGGCCATGCATGCCCACATATAAAAATAAAAAGCAGAACCACAAGACAGTATAAATAGGTTGGTGAACAGATAGCCAAAATAGCAGTCAAAATCCATCGCACTCTGTCACAAATAAATTAAAAATATTGTAATTAAATAACAATCCCTAAAAATGTCATGTGATCAATTGTGTTAATGATCACAGTTACTGCTGTGAAAAATTATTTGCACTAAGTGTTTCACAACTTGCTGAGAGGGCTTGATCTAGTAAAAAATCCTCATATGTGCACAGCAGTGGCAAAAAACGAGATGAGCGTCGCATCTTGGTGACCATTATCTCCCTACATACTACACAAAACTGAATTTAAAATTAAAGGAGAAATAACAAAGCAGTTCGTGTGCCAATGATGGTTAAGCGCACTGCAATGCCTTGCCATGCGTTGAAAGCTGACCTCCAAGCAACCAAAATGTAAGTGACCCTACATTGAAGCAGCGTCTCTAAATGACGAACGTGTATCACATCCTGGCATTCGCAGACGCAGTCACCAAATGAAAAACACCTTTGCAAATCGCAATAACGACGAATGTCACACGCGTCCGCACACAGACAGAATGCGAGCAGTTTCCGAAAGCACTCGCGAAAGACTGTACGGACGTTCCTACGCGTTCCACGCATATCAGAAGCGCGCGCGCGCGCACACACATACACACACACACACACACACACACGCACAAAAGGCGAGCAGTTTCCGGAAGCACTCGCCAACGACGGCACGGATGTTTTTACAAAAAAGCAAATCCCACCGGCGTGGCACCATTTCCCGATGCACAAACAGCACCACTCATTAACAGTACACATCCGTAGAACGGCGCACAAGCCGGAACAAAGCGCACACCACTCGACGCCAAATCCCTCGTCGATTACGCCGCTGAGAAACGAACACCTTCTAACATTCACAAACCAAACGACGATGTGCTGCGAACTTCAAACAGATTTTACGGCCCTGTCCGGTTGATAGGGCTGCTCCACAGGCTGTCCTCACTGTTGAAAGCAATGTCAGCAAAGTTGTTGAAAAAGGCCGCCTAAAACACGCAAAAACATGGAAATAATACGCCTCTACTACCCACGCTACTCATGCGATCACAGTTACCGGAACCACAGACGGCGAAGTAAACAAACAACGTCATTTCCCTTCATTTCGGACCGAAGTAGTTTCTCAGTTGCGCGAGTCTTCCTTTCGAGCAGGGCGCGACTTGTTCCGGGGACTGTGAGGGCGCTGCGGTCGAGCTCTGCACCAAGTGAGCGGCGCTGCTCTGCTGACATGTGCACGTTACTTGCAGGTGTTTGCGCTTCTTGTGCTGTAGCCGATTTTATTTTCTCATTGCGTGTGCCTTGTAACTGTTCTCGGGCACGTGGCTGGCGGTCGAGGTCTTTTGCGTCCGGTCCAAGTTTTGCGCTCATGGAGACGCCAGTACCGGCGACGTGTGGGTCACCAAGCGTTAACATTGCGTGTGCACTTTGGTTTGTAGGCCCACCTTTTTTTCCATCTCACTTTCTTCGGACGTGCACCCTCAGGTATGGTGTCTGTAGAATATTATACTTCAGCTTAAACAACAACAGAAAGAAATAACGGCTGCTTTATTCAGCGAGCACCATGTAAATGCCGAGTGCCGCGACTAACAACCATAACTGAGCCAGGCTATAGCAGACGACGCTCGGATGCTTGGCGCGGAGGTCGATGGCAGTGCTGCGGTGGCGGGAACGGCAGCGGGCTGCATGGTGCGCATAGGCGAGGAATTGGGGTACTTAAAGAGGACTATAGGCGTTGTTGCGGCGGGCGGCCGATGTGATGCTGATCGTTTGATCATATTTACGCGGTGCTTAGAGAACATGTGCTCCTTTTTTGTGTGAATTGACGATCACTAAGCCCTGGGGCCTGTGCAACGCTATTAGCTCGCTGTATGTTTCTTGCGGTGCGCCGTTGTTGATTATCGTAGTGCGGTCAATTCGCGCTTCTTTGTCTCGCCGCTCCCACATCGGGTCACAGTGCACAGAAGAATGTGTTGATAGTTGTGCTATCGCGTGCTGTAGTTCACCGCAATTCAACACTACGCTGGACGGACTGTTGGTGCAGTCGATGCGGCGTGAACGGACACGAAGGAGCGCTCGCCTCGGAAGGTAAGGTCGGCGCCTGGCGCATTCTTATGGTTCATGTAGTGTACAGTGCTCACGGAGTGAAACGCGACAGCGAGTATTTGGTAGAACCCAGCATATGTGCAGAGAACTCGAGAGTACCATGTCATGTCGCTATGAATCTGGTCACTAAAGGTGACTCTGACTCCGCTCTAAGTGTACACACCAAAGTTACGTCGATGTGACACGAACTGCAGCCGGTACAAACGAAAGTCTGGGCATTAGTTAGCCCTAAATTGACGCGTTTCATTCCGTGAGCACTGTACCTTGTCATGCGCAGCAGAAGATGATTAGTACAGCTACAAGAACAATAACAGTGATTTCCTAATGTTCGTTCGATATCGGAGTGCACATTTAGCAAAAAGTTTCACGAAAATTACCCCGAGGTTAATGTTGCTAAGGGCTTCATCTATTGTTTATTTTCTTTTTGTTATGAAGTATGCTAGCGCCGGGTCATCGCTTGGTCTGAACGGGCAAAAAAATTCAAGCAGGAAATGTCACTGCTTCTGTACGTAATTTCTCAGCAAGAAATCGTATAGACAATTCTAGAAGTACGTTGATGTGTTGCGCAAATGTTTTCACAGCTAACGTTAACGCGCGACGGCATCCAAATGATCCGACTCGTGAGAAGATTTTAGCTTGTATGCAAACTTTGATGCTTATAGATTGTCGCCAAGGCAACCTGTATTTCTTGTGTTTAGTGTTCTGTTTGTTTTCGTGCCTTTGACATGTTGAATAACCGCCTGTGATGTAAGAATGAAATATTTAATTTCTCTAAGCGGATGCAGCTTCATGTAGCTGGCTATACGAGAGCTTTCCCCAATTTGACGCGATGTTGTCAAATCACAAGTTTGCAGTTTCAGCAGTGATTACAATAAACTGAACATTTATTGTTTAGGGATGTCACAATTTCCTGAGACGGAGGCATCTCTGCACCACATAGGCTGCGGCACTATGCAGCTTGAACAGCACGACAAAGCATCTGACCTGCCTGCTTTGACAAGGTATGTACTAAACGGTCACAGCCATTTATGTGTTCTAGGGTCTGTTCGTGTATTTGGTACCTGTCAACTTTTCTTAGTCTCTCATGCAATTTATAAATTCTTGCTATTCTACAATTTTACTAATGTTCCATTAAGTAATGAGAATGAAGTTTTATTAGTGAAGATGTTCTAAAGCTGCTGAGAAATGGGGTGGCATAGGATTGCGAAAATGCACGTAAAAAATAGTCCTGGCGCTTTGCTTTCTTAATTGCTAGCAATGAAAAATCCCTAATAAAATTAGCAAAGGGACACTTGCTTTAGGTAAGTTTACTAAGATACGTTCCAGAAGCAGGCTAAGTTTGCAGCAACAAAAGCACTGAGAAAAACTCACTGATCTAAAAACACGTTAGTTTCTGCTTTTCCAAGTGTGCTGCTTGTGTACAGTGTGTCAAAGTAAATAATGGTTAATAATGTATGCATAGAAAAGTGTGGATGCTGAGAGAAAGCTTTAGGAAAGTGCGTGCTGTCTTTCCAACACAGGATTTCTGTCTAGAACTTTTGTAAAATATGAAGTGCACAGGCTGGCAAACAATGTTCAACACTTTTGCTTTAGATTTTAATGTAGCCAGTTCATTATGTGTCCCTAGTATAGCTTAGCGTCAAGCTTGAAGCTGATCTCTGATGTCACATCAGTTGCAGGATGCAATAACGTGGTATCACAAACTGCTTGTTACGCATGTCAGCCAACCTGGTGCAGTTGTCACAGGTGAGAGTATAACTGAAAGCTGCGCATTTTTTGCCCTTCTCCACATGATGTGGGATAGAGTTTGAACTATGCTATAGTGGCACCATCTCACCTTCTCTTTCTCATTATTCTGTCAACTTGCAATAATATGCACAACTTCTAGAGGCTTGATTATGGTGTTGTCTGCTGAACTTGGCCGATGTGAATTTCAGTAGTTTGGGGTACCCTCAAAGCTATGCTGTGCTTTTCATGCATTTTAAAATGGTCAATTTGACATATGTGATTGGCTGTGGCATTCTGAGAGAAACAAGGCCTCTTGTGAATAATGCATATATGCATTATTAGCATTTTCTAATACTCTTTCAAGAAGCAGACTATAGGCTGCTCCCCGAAGAAGTGACTACCTTTGCTTACGCTACGTGGCAGTCTGGTCCAGTTTACTTAACCTGTCTGCCATCTATGCACGAAAAGGAGGAGAGAAGCGAAAAAAGGGACCTTCGATTTATGTTTTTGCACAGATGGCTCATACATCTCGCATGCTTTGTTAACTCAAAGCTTTCTATGGGCGAATATCAGCATTTCATTCCTATTTATACCTAATAAGAATTACTTAGTTCACAGTGTCACTTTTTATATTATACTTTTGTGAGACTAAGCTCACTTGTTTTAATGCAAGTGTGGCTGGGCCTGCAGAA
This sequence comes from Dermacentor albipictus, assembly GCF_038994185.2. Taxonomy (NCBI): domain Eukaryota; kingdom Metazoa; phylum Arthropoda; class Arachnida; order Ixodida; family Ixodidae; genus Dermacentor; species Dermacentor albipictus. The sequence goes on from NW_027225611.1 coordinate 238,374, forward strand.
AGAGTAAGCAGACTACTGTGTTGCTGATCAGTGCTGATCTCCACGTCCGAGCTGGTCCCACAACATCCAGGCACCACTGTGCTTTGCTTCATTGACAAGGTAATATGATATAGACACCTTGCACCTCAGTGTCAGTTTTGAGAAATATGCTAAGACACAAGGGTTGGCCTTGGTGATAAATACACTCGTGTTCTTTTTTTAAGCGTTCTTCTTGCAGTGTTCCTCATGTACATGTTTTCAGAGGATGCTTAAATGCAAACTGCCATGGAACTTGTTTATGCCTTAAAGTAGCACTCTTTCACCAAGAAAAAAAGCCTTATTTAATGCACAATTCATAAGAAAGGTGAGGAGGTGACATAACATAACAGTCTAACAGCCATCCAATTTTACTGCTTGCAGAGCAATATAAAGTGAGAGGTGAAAGGGCAAGAACAGATAAATCGACAATGTATGTTGCTCACACAACTCCGAAAAGGAGCATGGCTACTATGACACTTGTTTTACAATGATAAATAAGCAGTCTTGCTATCTGATAATCCACTGGAGGGCGAGCCAACTCGCAGATTCTCTGTCACACATATAAGGAAAGGCTCACAAATCTTGCCAGCCCTATGCTCGTAACACATTGCCACAGTTGCATAGTTTTCAAACAAAATAATGCAAGTGAGCTTTGCACTACCAAGTGACCACCAAATGACCTGAGCATTCAGTTAACATGGTTGCAGATCCAGTCATTTATACATTGGCCTGTTTTGTTGACGTGGTGTCTACTGCACGACAGTGGTATTTAATATCCATCAACACCCCTGTGCTCGACGTACTCTTTCTTGCATGCTTTTTTTTCACAGGTAGTGGAAGATTACTTGATTCCAGAACAATTTGGTTTGTTCTGCACATGATAGTGAACTTTCCAGTCTTATATTAAGCATGGAATTGGGTAGGAAGATGTGGTATTTTTTATAGTGCCCTGGTGCATTCAGATTGTGCAGAGGCTTCAAGCTTGTATTGACAAAAATTTGGATGAAGGCATAAGAGGAGAATTGTAAAAGTGTAACGAAAGCTTCCTGATAGATATGCTGAGTTGTGCTGCTGTGGACACTTATTGGTTATCCCTACTGGGTAACGCTGTTAAAGTTATGGATGCTTTGACACTGTAGGGCCTACAAGGTGGCTAGCATTACGGAACACATTAAAACAACTGTAGGGATGCATGTCGTGCTATGGTATCATAATTGGCCCACAAAGTGACCACCTTTGCTTACACTATGTGGCAATCTGGTCCAGTTTACTTAACCTGACTGCCATCTATGCATGAGGAGGAGAAGGGACTAAAAAATGAAGGGACCTTTGATTAATGTTCTTTTACAGATGGCTCATACATTGCATTTTTCTTATCTTGCAGGCTTTGTTACTTAAAGCTTTCTACGGGCGAATATCAGCATTTCATACCTAATAAGTATTGCTTTGTTCACAGTGTCACTTTCTATATTTACCGTATTTACTCTCATAATGATCGCACTCACGTAATGATCGCAGCCCTGAATTTTGTCGTCCAAATTCGATTTTTTTATTTCCTGTGTAATGATTGCACCCCTAACGTGCTGCAGCGATATGTCATGTGCCAAGTCTAGCTATTAATGATCGCGCTTACCATCTGTCGAATGCTACGCGAACAACTCTTCAAGATAAACTAAGCGGTCTGCACGCACCAAACATTTTTAAGCAGATGCTCGTTTTCATTCCTTCCATTACTTTCCGCACTTCCATGACAAAAAAGCTACAACCAAAATTGCCTTTATTATGTGTAGGCTTTGTAATGGTTGTGGTCAACAACAACAAAAAAGATGCCTTTCGATTCTTCTCATCTGCACTCGTGGGCACGCAACAAATCACGAGCGGCAACGATAGCAGCCACGTTTACACTGATACGTTAGAAGTGTACCCTATCCATACGCCGACACTTGTAACACAGCTAAGATATTTGCCCACCCTTAGCAGAAACGTGCTGTATTAGGATAGTAGTGAAGACAAATGCCGCAGTTTCCGCAGCATGCCCGCCGTGTATTTCTATGTCACTGGCAGCTAAGCGTGCCTATCTGTTTCTGCCCCCTCATAGTGGACATGGCGACGTTATTGCCACAAACTTACCGATATTAACAATATTATTCATTACTGATATGGAAGAAACTTTCAATGCAAGTAATGTACTCGAGAGAAAAAAAAATCGCATTCGGCGCATTTGGTGTGTTCAGCTTGCTACGCTGGCCGCCACTTTTGTTTCGGTGTCTCGCAATACATACAGTGGCAGCCACCTATTTGTTGACCTGCTGCCATCCCGCAGCAAACGCAGGATGAAAAAAATTCTTTTTGCGGGAAATTTAACTGGCATAATGATCACACACCTGAATTCGTGACCATTTTTTTAAAGAGAAAATGCGATCATTATGCGAGTAAATACAGTACTCTTGTGCCACCAAGCTCACTTGTTTTATTGCAGGTGTGGCTGGGCCTGCAGAAAAGCTGTAAGGAGACTGCTGTGTTGCTGATCAGTGCTGATCTCCACGTCCGAGCTGGTCCCACAACATCCAGGCACCACTGTGCTTTCACAAGGTAATATGTTGTGGACACGTTGCACCTCAGTACCAATTTTGAGTTTGACTTGATAAATATTTAAGAAGACACAAGGGTTGGCCTTGGTGATAAATACACTCGTGTTCTTTTTTTAAGTGCTCTTTCTGCAGTGTTCCTCGTGTACATGTTTTCAGAGGATGGTTGCACTCCTTAAATGCAAACTCACATGCAGCTTGTTTAGGCCTCAAACTAGAACTCTTTCACCAAGAAAAAATCCTCATTTAATGCACAATTCACAAGGAAGGTAAGGAGGTGACAGCCAGTGTCTAACTTTCCAGTTTGACTGCTTGCCCGGCAATATCAAGTGAGAAGCGAAAGGGCAAGAACAGATAAATCGGCAATGCATGTTGCTTGCACAACTGCAAATGCGACACATGGCATGGCTACTATGAATGCTGATATGACGATAAAAATATTGTAGTTTTTACATTAGCCGGTAAGCTTATTAATATTTTGCACCAGCAAACAACCAGTTTGGTAGCTGTAGTTGTTGCACTGCTTCAGGAGTAAGATATTCTTTTTAATGAAAATTGAGTAGTGCTGCGGTTAGCGAAGCTATTTCTGCCTGTACAATAAATTAGGCATTTTTAAAGAGGCGGCATATAACAATTGTGTTGCCGTGCCACATAATTAGTAAAGTGAGGGGAGGTTTAAGTAAGCAAAAGAGGAAGATTAACCTTGTCGTACAAACAGATCCTTGTCTCAGCTGTCGTCACTGTGATGCAACGGCTCCCAGATAACTGGGTGGGCGGGGTGGGGGGGCTAAAATTAGCCTTAAAAAGCTGACGCAATAATACAAAAAGCCATTGTAGAAAGTGTAGAAGTTGCACCTTTGTTTGACCAGTGCAGTATCGGGAGCAGGGCCAGACAGCAGCTGACATGTAATAGAAGCTGTTCATATTGAGTGCTCTAACATGCTAACAAAAACTCATTTAGTTTCTATAGTGGTATTAAAGGTGCATTAATGTTTCCTATAAACAATTCTGTACTGGCATCTATGCAGTGTTTTCCATCTGCATATTCCGCAGTGCGGTAGCAAAAAGCTGTGAAATCTGTGTATTCACTTGCATGAGCTGGTTATGCTTCATGAATACTTTGTTTAGCGCAAAAGGACGCACACAAGACGACAGGACAAGGCACTACTCTCAACTGACATCATTTTATTGCGTCACTCCTTTATAGACCGCTCAAACCACAGGAACATGCGCAGTGAGCACCATGCGGTGGAGCCACCAACAATATCCGATCCAAAGAGCGCACTCATGCGACAGAATCCAAAAAACCAAATTCAGCGCTGTACAAAGTTAAGGAAGGCACACTAATGCACTGCGACTCCAATGACTTAATGAAAAATGCTTCCGATAACTCTCGGGCGGTGGTGTCATGGCTCTTTTTCATGATCGTGGTATCACGAAACATGGGTTTGCATTTGCATGTTTTACAATGCTGAGCCAAATGGGAACCTGTGCCTGTTGGTATGGATCGCTCATGTTCTCTAAGGCGCTCGTTAACACAGCGGCCTGGCTGCCCTACATACGCTTTGCCACATGACAAGGGAATGTTATAAACGACACTGACGCTGCATTCTACAAACTTCACGTGGTTCTTTTCACAATCGGGTTTTTTACTTGTTTTAGAAATGCGGCTGCACGACATTGACAGTTTCTGAGGAGCGGAAAACACTACCGAAATTGGGTATTTAGTGGCGACATTCTTTAGATTGTGAGCCACTCTGTGGCAATACGGCACAACTTCAGGCCTCTTCTTTTGTGTGATGCAGTTAGTTCTGTGCCGCTTCCCTTTCAGTTTCTGAAGCAATACCTCCGAGACTGACGTCACCACCACACTTGGGTAACCTGCAGCCTATTTAACTGTGCAATGAAACTCATGTTCGCAGAGTGATGACAAGATTGCATTAAGGAAGATTCTAAACACATCAAAGCAATGGCGCGTTTCACAGTCTTTGAGTGCGCAGACGCGTAAGGTAAACGTTCCTTACGTGCGCGTGGCGAGTACATCTGACAGGCGTGGCCTGTTTGTAAGGATAGCTGCAAATCTAAAAACTGGAGTTTACCGTCCCTAGATAGCTCATGTGTGAAAGTTAAACCGTTGCCATTGTCATTGAAAAGTGTTAAAATATCAGCTATCGTCACGGAGCATTCGTTGTTAGTCTGTTTTATCACAACAAGAAAATCGTCAACATATCTAAAAATTTGAACCGAGTGATTGTTTACGGCACTCTTAAGAGCGCGGTCGACAAAAGATAAAAAAATATTACAAAGAGCAGGCGCTACACATTAACCAATACACACACCATTTTTCTGGATAAAAAGGTTATTTTCGAACAGGATAAAAGTTGCACTTAAATAAAATTCAAGAAGGGACATGAAACTTTCCGAAGGTAACCCGGTGGCATTGCACAAATCTACCTCGCCACTTTCTTCGATGCACGTCATCACACTGCGAAATAGCTCATCATGCGGTATAGAATAGTAAAGATCTTCGACGTCAACAGAAAAAATGTCGGCTACTGAATGGTTGTCTTCCAGAAAGGAAACAACATCAAAGGAATCCTTTATGCCATAAGGATCGTCAATAGTTAAATGCTTAAACTGTTTTTGCAAAAATCGGCTAACCAAAACCTGCCAACAGTTGTTTTCACTGACTATTGTACGGAAAGGAACATCCGGTTTGTGCGTTTTTGCAGTGAAAAAGACCTCTAAAGCAAGCACCTTACATTGTTTTACATCTTTCACAATCTTGGTGAGGCCTATGACACAGACACACAAATATCAGGGCCCACTGATATTTGTCTCCTGATCCTGCTGTTCTGGTCAGCCACATAGCTTTTGCTGTGTGCCGTGCAAGGATGCTTACATTCTGCATGAAGAATGGACATGTTCCTCAAGATGTGGCGAGTCTTTTCGGGAACGTCAGGCCTTCCGTCGGTTACGTGCGGAGAATGTGTCGGATTCTTCGTTCTGAAATTTGGCGGCAGGTACGCCTTCTGTATGACTGGTTGAGAGCTGTGTGCTACTCGCGCGATGCACCTATTGTGGCCGAGAAGAAGTTTTGTTTCTACAGACGTCTATCAACTCGGACTACAGAATTCTGGTGGACACAGCTGCTGCTAGTCCTCCGGTCCAGACTACCGTGCAGAAAGGAAAAAATGCAACCGGTCACCGCTGGTTTCCAGGTACTCGGTGACGTCAGGCTTCCTGACGAAGTTGCTGCATTGCTAAAGAATGGGCCGAAGTACAGCACGGAACCAAGAATTTCTGCACATGAGCTACTGGCTTTGAACAGGCGCATCGCAAGGAAAGCAGAACTAGAGGACCAGGAGCGGTGCCTCCCCGATAGGGTGGACTGCCTTCGTAGGACCGCCACTGGGAGCGCGCCACCTTCGACAACTGTGATCAAAAGGACAGTATCTTTCTTTAGAGACAATGAACTGCGGCTGTTACTGAGTGACAAAGAGGGCGGGTTTGTGATAAGCTCCGTCTGCTGTCTTCAACAAAAAGCCATTGAGTCTGTCAACAAGCACTTCATTCTGGCAAATGAGAAAGCTCAGAAGGTAAAACGCAAAGCCATTTCTTTGTTGGAAAATATAGGCCTCACCAAGATTGTGAAAGATGTTGAACAATGTAAGGTACTTGCTTTAGATGTTTTTTTTTCACTGCAAGAACACACAAACCAGATGTGCCTTTCCGTACAATAGTCAGTGAAAGCAACTGTTGGCAGGTTTTGGTTAGCCGCTTTTTGCAAAAACAGTTGAAGCATTTAACTATTGACGATCCTTATGGCATAAAGGATTCTTTCGATGTTGTTTCCTTTCTGGAAGACAACCATTCAGTAGCCGACATTTTTTCTGTTGACGTCGAAGATCTTTACTATTCAATACCGCATATGAGCTATTTCGCAGTGTGATGACGTGCATCGAATAAAGTGGCGAGGTAGATTTTTGCAATGCCACCGGCTTGTCTTCGGAAAGTTTCATGTCCCTTCTTGAATTTTATTTAAGTGCAACTTTTATCCTGTTCGAAAATAACCTTTTTATCCAGAAAAATGGTGTGTGTATTGGTTCATGTGTGGCGCCTGCTCTTTGTAATATTTTTTTATGTTCTGTCGACCGCGCTCTTAAGAGTGCCTTAAACAATGACTCGGTTCAAATTTTTAGATATGTTGACGATTTTCTTGTTGTGATAAAACAGACTAACAACGAATGCCCCGTGATGGTAGCTGATATTTTAACACTTTTCAATGACAATGGCAAAGGTTTAACTTTCACACATGAGCTATCTAGGGACGGTAAACTCCAGTTTTTAGATTTGCAGTTATCCTTACAAACAGGCCACGCCTGTCGTATGTACTCGCCATGCGCACGTAAGGAACTTTTACCTTACGCGTCTGTGCACTCAAAGACTGTAAAACGCGCCATTGCTTTGATGTGTTTAGAATCTTCCTTAATGCAATCTTGTCATCACTCTGCGAACATGAGTTTCGTTGCACAGTTAAATAGGCTGCAGACTGCTGGTTAACCAAGTGTGGTGGTGACGTCAGTCTCGGAAGTATTGCTTCAGAAACTGAAAGGGAAGCTGCACAAAAGTAACTGCATCACACGAAAGAAGATGCCTGAAGTTGTGCCATATTGCCACAGAGTGGCTCACAATCTAAAGAATGTCGCCACTAAATACCAAATTCTGGTAGTGTTTTCCGCTCCTCAGAAACTATCAATGTTGTGCAGCCGTATTTCTAAAATAAGTAAAAAACATGATTGTGAAAAGAACCATGTGAAGTTTGTAGAATGCAGCGTCGGTGTCGTTTATATAAGATTCCCTTGTCATGTGGCAAAATGTATGTAGGGCAGTCAGGCCGCTGTGTTAACGAGCGCCTTAGAGAACATGAGCCATACGTGATCCATACCAACAGGCACAGGTTCCCATTTGGCTCAGCATTGTAAAACGTCCAAATGCAAACCCATGTTTCGTGATACCACGATCCTGAAAAAGAGCCGTGACACCACCGCCCGAGAGTTATCGGAAGCATTTTTCATTAAGTCATTGGAGTCGCAGTGCATTAGTGTGCCTTCCTTAACTTTGTACAGCGCTGAATTTGGTTTTTTGGATTCTGTCGCATGAGTGCACTCTTTGGATCGGATGTTGTTGGTGGCTCCACCGCATGGTGCTCACTGCGCATGTTCCTGTGGTTTGAGCGGTCTATAAAGGAGTGACGCAATAAAATGATGTCAGTTGAGAGTAGTGCCTTGTCCTGTCGTCTTTCTTGTGTGTGTCGTTTTGCGCTAAACAAAGTATTCATGGATTCGCACCAACTAGCCCGTCAACGCATTGTGTTGGCTATACTTGTTCATTTAATGTAAAATGAAGCGGTATGAGCCTTGGAATAGAAGATGAAGAAGCGCAGGAGTCTGGGTTCAGGAGAAGAGAAGAAGGAAGTGAGAATAAAATGTAGACAAGATGGACGCCAGTTCCACAGCGATGCTTTACGTTTACTGTGTCCTTTAAGTAGGAACGCTACTTTATTTTGGCGCAGCCGACAGGATCTCCAACATGTGGGTGAGATTTTTCCTTGAGGAGACCTCCGCGGACAAGATCATCTTTTCGAGATACCAAGCTGAAGATGAACCAGCGGTGGAACCACCTCGCGAACTCAACTCGGCAGAACTCATGAACCTGGTTTTAGAGAAGCCTTCCATGGACCCTGATGAACTACGTCGGAACGGTGCTGTGAACGTGAACTTGCCTCTGGTGATCTTCGACGAATTAGTTCTTCAACCGATGCGTCGGAAGGACTCTGGATCACAGTCGTCGACGGAAGAGGTGAGCCTCGTTTTGAAAGCACTTCGGCTACAACAAGAACAGATTTCGCAACAAAACCAGCTGGTGACATCGCTTATAAGCTCTTTAAACGCTGAGAAGCCAGTGACTAAATTTGTAGAACCTGATGCATTCGACGGCATATCATCAAGTCCAGAAGGTTGGCTTGAATTCTATGAATATGCCGCTGGAAAGAACAACTGGCACTCTAATGAGGACAAGATTACTAACATGCGTAGTTACTTAAGCGGTGTTGCACGGAAGTGGTATGATTTGCACATTATTGAAGAGGCTGGCTACTCTTGGAATCAGTGGAAGGAAAAATTCTTGACGACATTCCGAAGCAACCCAGTGCAAAGGTGGGACGCCGCGCTTAATTTCAAATTCATGCAAGGCTCCCTCGTAGAGTATTTCTTTGACAAATGCCGCCTTTTAAAGCTGGCCGAGCCTATGCTTCCTCCGTCTGCCGTAGTAGCACTAATAATGCACGGACTGCACGCGCAAGTCCTGAAGCAAGTGCAACTACGGTCACCTAAAACTATGGACGGGCTCCTGCAGTGCCTTCACGACATATCATTTACTTCAGAAGAAAATATAAACGCTAGCTCAAGCGGTCACTTCACACGGTCCGGCACGGATTGGTCAAGCCGTAATCAGCGAGAACCGCGCCGCCTTGCAGGCGGCACAGAGAGCTTGGGTTGGCGCGCTCCCAGAGGTCGGGTGCATAACATCGACAGCGACCCTGTTCCCCTACTTTCGGACGCTGAAGAGGCTCCGACGACAAAAAACTGATAAACAAGGGTGATCAGTCCGACCCGATGACCACAACTGAGACTGTTTATTTAACTTGCTCTAGCCTACTTCACATCCCTGTGAAAGTGGGAAACAGACACATGATGGCTTTGGTTGACAGCGGTGCTTCTGTGTCTATAATAAATGCCAAGCTGGTGGATGCAAGTCACCTGCATAGTGGAAGAGTACTACGGGTGCAAGGCTACGATGGAAAAGTGACAATGCATAATCAGTGGGCCTCAGTAAACATCGAGTTCCAAGGTCATGAAATAGCGAGTGAAGTACTGTTGATTGAGGGGGTGACGTATGACTTTCTGCTATCCAGACCAGATATGAAGAAACTAAAAATCAACGTATACTGGGACGATGCGGTTTTAGTGGAAGGACTATCAAGGCAAGAGACACAGCCGGATAGAAAGGATAACCTGCGAGTTGTCAATTGCGCGGAGGATATTGCAACGACCTATCCTGAACTAGTATGCATAGGAAGCTATCCACCGGCGATGACGTCACACAAGGTGCCTTTCGAACTCACCGACAAGACCGTCATCCGAAAATCACCTTACAACATGTCAAGAGAGCGCAAGATATGGTTGAAGAAGGAATTGCAGGAGATGCTAGACGCCAATATAATCCGGCCTTCGGTGTCACCCTTCGCCTCTCCCATAACTATTGCGCCGAAAGAAGATGGAACTTTCAGACTGTGCACAGATTACAGGGTTCTCAACCGACAGACAGAACTTATACCATTTCCCATGCCGAAGATAGACACGATTATAGATGAGACAGGTGGTTGCCGATGTTTTTCACGTATTGACTTGTGCAAAGGTTTCTGGCAGATCCCGCTAACCGAAGAAACAAAAATGTACACTGCTTTTATCACGCCCTTCGACCTGTACGAGTATAACCGGCTTCCTTTCGGCTGGAAAAACTCACCAGCATGGTTCCAGAAGATTATGAACGAAGTCCTGAAGCCTTTCCTAGGTGTCTTTTGTAACGTGTACATAGACGATATTATCGTCTTCTCCAAAACAGAGACGGAGCATCAGGCACACCTGTCCCAGGTATTAAATGCCTTGAGCTTGGCACACCTCAAGGTTAATTTTAAGAAAAGTGCGTTCTTTCAAAGAAAAGTGGTGTTTCTTGGAAGAGTCTTTGATGGGACTACCAAAAGCACGAAACAAGAGTCCGTCGAGAGGATATCCCAACTGGTAAAACCATATGACGTACACTCATTGCATGTATTTTTGGGATTAGCAGGACATTTCAGGCCCTTCATAAAAGACTTTGCCATCAAAACAAGATGCCTCACGCGCCTAACACAGAAAGAAGTTCCATTTGAGTGGAATGAGGAATGTGAGAGAGTCTACCGTGATCTGGTGCACAGAATATCTGCTGACCCTATTCTACGCATACCAGATTTCACTTTACCCTTTGAACTGAATACCGATGTCTCACACTATGGGACAGGTGCAGTCTTGTACCAGAAATGTCCAGAAGCATCCGGCCGAGAAAAGCGACACGTAGTAGGTTACTACAGCTACACCCTCAAGCCACCTGAAGTCAACTACACCACTACTGAAAAGGAAGCTCTTGCAGTCCTCAAAGCAATTCAGTACTTCCGTACGTACCTAGAAGGTGCGAAGTTTACTTTGTTCACCGATCACCAAGCCCTCACTCATCTCTTGAATATGACCCAACCTAAGGGACGTATCGCCAGATGGGTGAACTATTTGCAGCAGTTCGATTTCACCATCTCCCACAGACCTGGACCCCTTTTGACTGATGCAGATGCATTGTCTAGACTGATGATACAGGCCAACAACGAACAATCGGCAGAAATCAATGAAATTAAATTGTGGGAAAGCACTGAACAATTGATTTTTAGGGAAGGTCGCTATCAAGTCCCGCCAACGCTGGTTTCCAGGGTGCTTTATTTGTACCACGATAGCCCAGAATCTGGAGGACACGACGGATTTTGGCGCACCTACAACAAGCTAGTCAAGAGATTTACGTGGCCTCACATGAAAGACGACGTCAATCGATACGTTCGTTCATGCCACATTTGTCAAATCAACAAAGTGAAATATAAGCAGCCTACGGACGCCATGATAATACCTTGCCACTCAAACGTGCCTTTTGAAGTTATACACCTGGATTTCGCCGAGCTAAATAAGAAACGAGAAGGAGTCCGAAAAACGCAAGCTTTTCTTCTGGCCATAGATGAATGCACCAGGATGGTCGCGGCACGGGCAGGAAAAGAAGATGCGAATAGTGTCATCGCCCTTCTCGAACGGGATATGTTTAGGACAACCAAGACAATTGTATGTGACAACGGTCCAGCGTTCAAGAGCGAAAAGCTAGCAAGATGGGCTCGAGACCATAATATATCAATCCAGTTCTGTGCGCCATACCAGCCCGCAGCGAATGGGCTTGCAGAGCGTGCTATACGAGATGTTAAACAATACATCAGGATGTACGATAGTTTCCCTGGTGGTTGGAAATGCTCTTTAGAAGCAGCTGTAAAACATCACAATCGCTCCTACACCAGCGGCTTGGGATGCAGCCCGCAATTCGCTTCTTCAGGAGAAACCCCTATTCTTCAGGCGGACCGTGAACTTGGGCTGTTAGAAAATCTCCAGATCGTCGAGGAAAGGAAACAGAAATCGCAGGAGGAGAGGTGCCGTAAACGAATGAAAAAAAATTTTGACAAGAGACATTGCTCAGATATTCCAGACATTCAAGTCACCGACCTCATTCTAGTTAGGAAAGGAGTAAGAGAATCCAATGCCAAATTTTATGGTCCTTACTCTGTGACAAAAACGGCCACTCAGAAAGGAATATTGAAGACTGTGTGGTACGTTGGCGAACGTGGCTCAGTTGAATGTGCTTCGATTGGAAACGTTTTCAAGTATTACCCCAGGAGGGGTTAGCAAAAGAAACCTGGAAGGGTGAAGCGGTATGAGCCTTGGAATAGAAGATGATGAAGCGCAGGGGTCTGGGTTCAGGAGAAGAGAAGAAGGAAGTGAGAATAAAATGTAGACAAGATGGACGCCAGTTCCACAGCGATGCTTTACGTTTACTGTGTCCTTTAAGTAGGAACGCTACATAAAATACTTGTGGAAAAGTATTAGACTATTTCAGTGTTCTTGTATTGCAATTCTGCAGCCATTTCTATTGTTTGTGAAACACGAACATTTAACAGAGACGAGAACAAGACAATGCGAGGATGAGCACTTGCTTTCAACTGCTGTGGTTAATCTTGAAATATCAATTTACATAGGTAGAAAACTCAAGCCTCCGTGTTCTCATTTTCCTGTCTCTCTGTGAGATGTTCACGCTTTACACACTATATCGTGCAAGAACCAGCCAAATCAGTTATGCAGTGGAGCTACCTATTGTGCATGTCAGCACTTGCTTTCAGCTGCTGTGGTTAATCTTGAAATATCAATTTACGTAGGTAGAAAACTCATAAACCTCCGTGTTCTCTTTTTCCTGTTTCTCTGTGAGATGTTCACGCTTTACACACAATATCATGCAAGAACCAGCCAAATCAGTTATGCAGTGGAGCTACCTATTGTGCATGTCAGTTCCAATGGCTTGTTGTAATCTAACAGGGTTGGCTGCTTTGTTTACATTTTTGTGCAGATGCATACGAGCACTGTTTCAAAAACGCCGAGCACTGTGGATACGGAGGCAAGGAGGCTGAAGGACCTGAACAAGCACCTGGCCACCATGCTTCGGAATACAAAATAAAGATGGTTTGTGTTAATTGTGGGCCCTAAAAAGTGTCCTCTTTGTCTCTGAGCTGGCACATCGGCCGACTCACGTGATCGCAATTAATCGCTGCAATGTTGGCAGAAGCTGTTACTGTGTGGAACTTCACCAAAAATATTGCATGAACAAAAGAACTCATTCAACACAAATGCGAACACTTGTAGAATGCAGCTAAACAAGAATGGTGTCATTTTGCATAGCTGAATGAGAACATTTTCATGTAGCATACACAAACGAGAACGATATCGTTTCGCATCGCCGTGCGAGAACTATCTCGTCAAGCATAGCTATGCGAGAATAATCTCGTTTAATATACCCACACGAGAACGATCTCGTTCAGTGACGATGTCCACTCGTACACATGTGATGTACGACGTCGTCGAGTCTACGGAGCAATAATAGCGTACAGAAGTTCTCGTGAAATTCTCATACATATTTTTTCAATAGGGTGTAAAGGCCGTTCCTCTGTCGGTGATGAGGACTTCTGGGGCGCCATGTCGCAGCAGGATGTTTTCGACAAAGAATTTCGCCACTTCGGTTGCGCTACCTTTCGGCAGTGCTTTAGTTTCAGCGAAGCGGGTGAAGCAGTCGGTCGCCACGACGATCCACTTATTTCCGGTTGTTGACGTCGGAAAGGGTCCCAGCAAGTCCATCCCGATCTGCTGGAATGGTCGTCAAGGAGGCTCGATTGGCTGTAGTAATCCGGCTGGCCTTGTCGGCGGTGTCTTGCGTCGCTGACAGCTTCGGCATGTTCTTACATAACGGGCGACGTCGGCAGTCAGGTGCGGCCAATAATACTTGTATCCTCGATAGTGTCCGGGAAAATCCTAGGTGTCCACCTGTCGAATCATCATGTAGGGCGTGCAATACTTCTGGACGAAGTCCTGACGGGACAACAAGAAGGTAGTTGGCGCGGACTGGTGAAAAGTTCTTCTTCACGAGTAGATTGTTTTGAAGCGTGAAGGAAGATAATCCGCGCCTAAATGCTCTGGGGACAACGTCGGTGTGCCCTTCCAAATATTCGACAAGGCCTTTTAGCTCCGCGTCTGCCCGTTGCTGTGCAGCGAAGTCTTCCGCGCTTATCATTCCAAGGAAGGCGTCGTCATTCTCGTCGTCTTGCGGCGGCGGGTCAATGGGGGCGCCGGACTTGTAGGTGACAGTGATGTCATATTCTTGTAGTCTGAGGCTCCACCACCCTAGTCGTCCTGAAGGATCCTTTATATTCGCTAGCCAACATAACGCGTGATCGTCACTGACGACTTTGAATGGCCTGCCATAAACATAAGGGCGAAATTTAGCTGTAGCCCAAACGATGGCGAGGCATTCCTTTTCGGTCGTAGAATAGTTGCCTTCCGCTTTTGACAGCGACCGGCTAGCGTAAGCTAGCACCTGTTCGACTCCGTTTCTCCTCTGGACTAGAACGGCACCGAGGCCTAGGCTACTGGCGTCAGTATGGATTTCTGTATCGGCGTACTCGTCGAAGTGCGCAAGTACCGGCGGCGACTGCATGCGTCGTTTGAGTTCTTCAAATGCTTCGGCCTGCGGCGTTCCCACTTGAACTCAACATCACATTTAGTTAGACGTGTCAACGGCTCGGCGATGCATTGAAAGTCCTTGACAAAGCGCCTGTAGTAGGAACACATGCCAAGGAATCTACGCACTGCCTTCTTGTTGATGGGTTGCGGGAACTGTGCGATTGCAGCTGTCTTTTGCGGGTCTGGACGCACACCAGATTTGCTGATTACGTGGCCTAGGAACAGAAGCTCATCGTAAGCGAAGCGGCATTTTTCCGGCTTCAGAGTAAGCCATGACGACTTGATGGCTTCTAGTACTGTCCCAAGCCGCTTGAGGTGATCGTCGAAATTTCCGGCGAAGACGACGACGTCATCCAAGTAAACGAGACAGGTCTGCCACTTCAATCCTGCTAATGCCGTGTCCATGACGCGCTGGCACGTTGCAGGCGCCGAGCACAGTCCGAATGGCATAACCTTGAACTCGCAGAGGCCGTCTGGCGTGATGAAGGCGGTCTTTTCGCGATCCCTTTCGTCGACTTCTATTTGCCAGTAGCCAGACTTGAGGTCCATCGCTGAGAAGTATTTAGCATTGCAGAGCCGATCCAATGCGTCGTCTTTCCGTGGGAGGGAGTATACGACTTTCTTCGTGATTTTGTTCAATCGACGATAATCGACGCAGAAACGTAGGGTTCCGTCCTTTTTCTTAACTAAAACTACTGGAGAGGCCCACGGGCTTTTCGACGGCTGGATGATGTCGCGCAGCATTTCGTCGACTTGGCGTCTTATAGCTTCGCGTTCTCGGGTCGAAACTCTCTAAGGGCTCTGGCGGAGTGGTCGAGCCCACTCTTCGGTTATTATGCGATGCTTTGCGACTATATCCCTATCGGAAAATCTAGCATGGTGGGTACAGGAAATAATAATGGGTATAATGGAAATCATAAGGGGCATGATGGAAATCATGGTGAAAAGAGTGGGCAATGCTGGGAGGCAGTGCCCACAATGGTGGGCAATGCTGGGAAGCAGCAAACAGTATGGTGGGTGTAGTGTAAAGGATGGTGGGTAACGTTCTACTATGCTGGGAGGCTGTGCCCACTATTGCAGGCATGCTGGGAAGGAATGGGCAGTAGATGGGTATAGTGTGAAGGATGATGGGATGCAGTGTGCTATGCTGGGAAATAGCTAGAGCCAGATAGTGGGTCGGAAACAACAATGGTGGGTGTACTTTATGGAGTGGTGGCTGTGATGGGTGACAGTGTGTAGCAGCAAGCAACATACTGGGCATGAAAATTGACAGTGTATCTGGGAAAAAGCAACAAATTTTTGGTACACCAAGTTTGACTGCTTTAAATGCCGATTTAAGAACATTTAACTGAAAAGCCTACAGCTAGCAATTTTATATGCTGGAATATGAAGCTCAATTTACATTCAGTTGTGAATAAATCAGGAAGCCATACAATTGGAATATTAGCGTAATTATGTGATGAATAAAATTGTTTTTCATTATTTGATGGCTGAAAATTAAAATTGAACCACATAGTTCTAATTTTTTATGTAGAATGATGTTCCGGATTTTTGGCATTCCGCAGTATTATGCGGCACGTATGTTAACGTGCCCATGCATGCCTTTTGGTCTAACCCCCAACAAACACACTTCGACCCCACAACATCTTTGACTTCATCGAATGGGGTCAGCACCAACTCGGTTATAGTCACAGCACATAAGTAATGCTGTTCAATGTAGTGTAATGAACAGCTACAATTGCAACACTGCTGCACACGAGGTGACCGAGCAGATGCTAAAGGTCTCCCAATTAATCACAAATCACCAGTAGTCTCCTGTATCAGGACCACTGTTACAAGAGGGTGCATTACCTTGTGCTTATTAAAACTAAATTGTGCTGGAGTCCATGGTGCTGTCACTAAAGATACCAACAACCAAGTTTTGTCGTACCCATTTTTTCAAATGCATTAATAGTCCAGGCTTTTCTGGTCAAGGCTCTTCAATACTACAAAGGTGACACGAACATTGAACATTCTTAAGCAGAATTTTTCAATATGTAATCGCAACCATGTCTGTTTCCTATGTTGTAAACAATGATAGGCAAATGCCATGGCAATTTACACCAGCATTTATGGGAAGCTGAGTAGAGCGACCTTAGCCATAAGAAATAATATTTTTTATCAAGTCAATGTCTATGAGGTTCATGCTCGTTGAACTATTCAACTATTTCTGCAATAGTAACATTGATGTGTCTTCATGGTTTCCTGTCCAGCTTTGGTCATATACAAGTCAAGCCATGTACTCTATAACAAAAAAGCTACATTTTCAAATGCGAAATTATTCTTTACTACAGTGAACTGTACTTTGACAAGTGACGCGCAGTTCAGCATGTTGCCATGCAGAAGCACATCGTCTCTCGAAAAGTTAAGCGTCCTGGAGCAAAGAATTTTACCCTGACTGCGCTTAAGCACTTACATTTATAAGAATCTGCAAAACAGCATAATGCACATCTCTACGCAAGGAGGGATGCCAGTTTTACTATTGTATTCGCTGCCACATAGGCGGCACAGCTTCTATGCACGAATTTCTTTTATATCACAGTATGCATGGAATAAAACACAAACTCCTAAAAAATGTATGGAATACCACTTAAAATAATACGCTGACTATAGAAGTTGCGTGGTAAGAATCCAGCCCTAGTACTGTTTCACTGTAAAGTGTCACAAAATCCCATTTCTCAATACTTTTCCTGGCGATCTAAACTTGGCAATTCCTATATGAACCTCAAACAATGTGTTGGATTCGATCACTATAAATTGGGTTTTTTTAATTTCCACCAAAATCTCACTTCAGGTTCTGTGCAGTTTGAAACTATTTATTACATCTTTTGTCAGAAAGTGCAATACGACAGGGACCAAGATTAGGAAGACGCATACACAGTGCTATTGCACAGTGTATGTCACTTCTTAATGTTCGTCCCTGTCATATCACACTGCTCCTTGTCCATTATGAATACAAACCAACTAACCCACCAACATCCCCTAGCAAATAAAACAGTGGACCTATTTTAGAACAGAATGGTGCCCTTCAATATCGGTGACTTGAGGCCATGATCGTCCTGTCTATGCTACGTCATTGTTTTGCTAAATACATGTCTTTCAGTAAACACCAACTAGGCGAAGAATAAGTTCTTCAGAAAGTTTGATATTGTCAGCATTGTTTATTCAACATTACATACACTCAAAATACATATAACAGGTAAAACATTATCTTTTCAGTTTAGGCAAACAAGGAATGTTCCAGGACTTGAACTGTTTTAGACCTTAATGCTACAATGCAATGATAAAAAATACTGTAGAGAAACAAGCTCACTAATCATGTGCTTCGCAGTGGACCAACAGAATAACATGTAAGAGTATCTTAGGTGCATTTAAAGGTGCTGATGTTCATTCACAGAAAGTGCCAATATATTGTTACTGTTGAGAATTGACAAAACATCTTAATCCAAAAAGTAGACGTGTATGCTGAAGTTAACAGCAGAATATAAATTGCTGCAACACTGCATCTGTGGATTTTGGATGCATTGTCAAGAGACACAAAAGAACCAGAGCAGATTTGTTTTCTCACAATGCACAGTAAAGCAGCAAGTAGCACTTGCAAACCATTGGTCACATTGACAGGCCTGTTATGTTTCCCATGCGCTGAAATGCTTGCAAGCTGAACCTTTACAAGAACTGTAGATTCAGCTTACCATTCAGAGCTTAATACATGGACAAGCCGCTAGACACAACCTGTGGCACTTGCGACACGGATGAGCTAGCCCCAGCCCAGCATTTGCTACCAAACTGCCCTGCCCTCTCCTTACTGCAAAAGACCTTCCTTGCTGGGATACAGAGCTCAATTCTTATGCTAAGTGATTATCCTTCCAAGAGGTACCCTTAACCACCAGAACGCCATATATAACAGCTTGATCCTATACCTGTTGAGTGAAACAATTCACGTAACATGGGCACTTGATCACAAGTTCCATAGGGGTTGCCTTTCATTAATTATTCATTAACATCTTTCTTTTTATCTCTTTCTCCCTCCGCCAAAAAGTACACTGTGCAGATCACATAATGTGAGACTAAGAGAACTGGATTAGGCTGCCATACTGCAAAAAGTTCTCATGGAATTCCATTTTGTAAGCTCGTCAGTGCCCACTTAAATAAAATACCATAAAATGAATGCCAAAAATTTTGAGCATGTTCATCATAATTAGCATGTAAACTGCATTGCAGCGGCATATAACAGGCTTGTCACATGAAAACTGCTACCCTATAGGGCAGCAGTTTAAGCCGACACAGCGGCACCAAGTAACAAATTCATCACAAATGAACTACTGTAGCCCACTAAGTCTAGGAGAACTAAGTAAAGGCCATATATTTAGATCATGTTCTCATGCTTCCCGACTTCAGCATGGATGTTTCACACTTGGAACTGGCACTATCCTCTACCGACAGAACCTACAGTAGCTAAATGTGATTGTTTGTTATTCATACACTTCTCAAACTTGCACCAACAGTACAAGACATGCGACCGAGGAAGAGGCATTGATGGTGCTCATGGCACTGAAACATATCGAGAAGGCCAGCACTTCAGACTGCACTGAAAATGGTGCGAAAATGTCATATGCTATAAGCACAAACTTGTTTGAGCTCCAACTTCATAAGCACAAATGAACTTCATATGCCAGCATTCCAAGAGGCTGTAATGTACTGACTGCACTGAAAGACAAAATTTAGGTGCGCACATAGCACTAAACTGCGAGAGAAAAAAAAACTTGTTTCAGTTTCCTGGCAGGCTTCCTGAGAACACCAAGCATATGAAGCAAATTAAATTACATTAGGGCATTTTACATGCCAAAACCACGATCTGATTATGAGGCACACTATAGTGGGGGACGCCTGAAATTTGGACCACCTTGGGTTCTTTAATGCGCACCTAAATCTAATAAGTACACGAGTGTTTTCGTACTTTACACCCATCGAAATGCAGCCACTATGGCCGGTATTCGATCCCGTGACCTCGTGCTTAGCTGCCCAACACCACAGCCACTAAGCAATCATGGCGGGTAGCAGATAAAGCAGAATAAAAGCATATATGAATATACTGCCAGGCACTTCATAATACCACTTAGTGAATCACATGGAAATTACAGGACCAACGAAACAACCATGCTTGAAAAGTTATCTGACAAAAATTTTTTAGCACTTCAAAAGAAAGTTTTATACAAGTTCAAAACAAAAATCACGGAATGAAGACAATGGGCAATGTTTGCTACTACAATACTCCTACATACATGCCAGTTTTACATACATAGAAATTTACATACATGGACATAAAAACAGGCAGACAGCAACACAAGCTATTTACAATGTAAGCAAATGAAATGCAGATATGACAGCTTGAACAAAATTTAGGAAAACTACTTTTGTTAACATAGGTGGAATAAAGCTGCCTCCTGTTTACAAAAGAATGTTGTTTTTTTTTTGTTGCGCATAATCAAATTGTCATAACTATCAGCACATTGTTTATGCCCACCGCAGAATGAAGGCGTCTCCATGTGATCTCCAATTACCCGTCTTGCACTAGCTTACTTCAACTGGCAGCTGCCAATTTCCTCATATCACCACCCCACCTCATTTTCTGCCATTTTCGACTGCACTTCACTTCCCTTGGCACCCACATTCCTTAACTCCAATGGTCGATTGGTTATGTGCCCTACACATTACATGGCCTGCCAAGCTACATTTCTTTCTCTTAATGTCTTTTGGAATATCGGCTATGCCCGTTTATTCTCCGACCCAGACTGCTCTCTTCCCATTTACAGTTGCACCTCATATAATGTGTTTGATCACATAAACAATATCAAAGTGTCACCTATCACGAGCAATACAATATCTTGATGAAAATTTTCTTTTTTATGCTTTCACATTATGTAGAATAAAACAAACATTTACAGAGAATCCCTAATTAGCATTCCCACCTTCATTATCCTTCTGTCGCTATATTTGTAAATTAGGTCATTGGTCAGTTGCCTCTATGTTGCCCTCTCAGCAACCCAGTCTTCCTTTAGGGCCCTAATGCTTAAAGGTTTGTGCATACTGTATTGCCACCTCTTAGGCAGACCACAGTCCACTAAAGCTAGTTGTCGATATCTCTTTGCCAATATAAGAGCTGTCATGTTGATATTTAGGTGCAAAAAGGGCAAAGAAAACAAAGAAAGCACGGATACCAATGTCCATGAGTTTGCTGTTCTATGTCCATTTTACACTGAAGTTTCACTGTGAATCAAGATCAGCTAGCCCAGCTTTCAGTTCTAAAGCAGCAGCTACCATTTTTCAATACCTGGCCAAACCGTCAAAGCCGATAGTTGACATCATCGACATCTTTGCTAGACTGTCAGTGAATTTCTCAATTGTAATTAATCTAAATCCATGAACCATCACGTCCATTTCTTTACATTTCTTCGGAATTCTGGTCTTGTTATTCAGGATTGTTCAGTCCTGTACGGCAGTGCCGATTTTACATGTTATTCTTTATACTTGTCTCACTTTGTTGCAGAGAAATCTTTGAATTTCCTAGATATTTTCATTCTGCCTGCACCATGCTGGCTACTTTAACCACGCTGCTTTTTCCAACACAACATTTTAAAGCTACTTGAGATGAGGCCTAGACTGGGCTTTCAATATCTCTAACGCGTCATAGCCACATTTTCTGATAAAGTACAAGAAATGCTGAAGCTGCAATGGCATGAAGTAAAATCATATGTTATCACTATGTGTGCACTGTTCAGTACAATGTTCTACCAACTCAGAGGCACTATCCAACCACTTGCATTAGCATTCTTGTCACCTACCTCCTAAAGTATGCTGCATTTACAAGACCCAAAATGAATTAGAATTGCTTTTTTTATTCGCACATTCAGTGAAGCATTGCCAAATATTAATTACCCACAAAGAACTTTTCCGAGTGCCCTCAGTGCTTCATTTGTTTTCCTCTTTAGCTCATCTATATTCTAAAGAGGCTTTATCTTAACCCTTTTTGTGCCAAGGACAAGTTTCACTTTCATTTGTCACAGACAAACGAAAAGTGCAATTATTTTGGTATGAACGCAGCACCTCTAGATTGTGCCAGCTTCACAAGAACTATAACGTTATTTTTGGGGCGACATTTGTTGGCGGGAACAAGCAGAAATCTGGTTCCCCTGGATTTCTAATATGGCAGCACAGAGTTGCAAGATACAACGAAGACCTGCACATTTTCAATTGCTGGAGTTGTGTTTTTTGATGTTTGTTCCATTCAACTAAACAATTAGACCAGGCAAGCTCTAGCATGTCATGTTCGGAGCTTTGTCCAAGTAGTGCTGATCATAGCGAGTAATAATGTGAACCTTTGCCAACCTCCCTTGCAAGGATACGGCTCAAAAGAAACACATTGTAGCCTGTGCCTCAGCAATTGCCATTCCTCAATGCCAGTTACCACATGGAGAACAAGAAAAGCGCCGTTTGGCTTCCATGCCAAAAAATAAGATGTTTCATATAGTTTTTCTGTGGCCATGTATTGATATGCTCAAAAAGAGGAAAAAAAAATTGACAGTAATTGGCAACAGAAAATAGGAAACGCACTGCTATTTCAAAACTGAAAGCTGTTAACAATGAATGAGTCATTAAAAATATCAAAAATTTGCTGCTTTGCAGAAAAGGAAAAATGACATACAAAGAGCTACGCACTTGCTTTAGCCTAGGAAATTAGTTGCAGGGGGCAAGATCTGAGGAGGAGGGACGTTGTACGGTTGTCATCCCACATTTTGTCAAAAAGTGCCACATGCTGAGTGCTGTGTTGGCAAAGGTACTGATGTGGTGCACAAGCTCACTGCACATTCACAGAGTAAGGCATTTACTCCTAACCACATGACATAACTACTTGTAAATACTGCAAATATGCTGGTCGACTACCTGAACTTGTGCAAATTTAAAATTAACAAGCCCTTTTATGTCAAACAATTTCTCAATACAGAAATGAACTAAGCGCACAGATGTTATGTCCACCACAGCAAAACTGATGCAGTCAATGGAGGCTTATAAGAAAGCAATGCAGTGATCAGACATAACTTTGCACAAGGTCATTGCTTGCCTATGGAGATGACAGCGCAGCATGTGTACCTAGTGACGTGCATCGGTGTTGACGTCCCTCTCCCACCTGAGTGGAAAATTCTCGTTCCTTTATGGGCCCTCTCTCATAATACATTCATAACCAAATTCAATCTCTTTCAATTTTGTTTGGCGAGTCACAAATGAATGTTTTTCCTTCATTTATGAAATTGATATACATACAGGTGTCAGCCACCTCCTCTGGAAGCAATAAATCTAAATTTCTGTCCGGTGACAAGAAGCATTCCTTAATGTGAGGAGGCACTGCAGTTGCATCTGCAATAATTAGTGGCCTGCAGAAGAGAGCACAAATGTCTGCCTCTTTTACAAAGAATATCTTTTCGATGCATTTTTAGCAGCCACTGTTTGTTCTGATGAATCTTGTGTCAGATTTTGTTGCCCTTTGGTAGGCAGTGCTGTGAAATACTTGTTTCTTCATAATGAAACGCTCATACTCCACTGCCCTTGTTATGGATATACCACAAGAATGGTGAAGTTTGTCCTGTTCATTAGCACTGAGAGCTGTAACTTTTCCCTTCCCCAGCAAATTCAAATTGCAAACATGTAATGCCTTTTTTATGGGTGGGTACCCAATGAACTCATTGCAAAGTTCTCTTTCTTGAATAGATAACAGGGGACTTTCTATCAGCTGATTCAGCTTTTGTGCCATAATGACTCGTTTAGTTATCTGCCGTGGCAGCCCGTTTGCAGCTGACACGAGGCGCACAATGCTTCCATTCCCCCCCTCAAATACCAACGCTGAATGTGCCCAAAGTGGTCCAAGTGAGCGAGCACAGTTTGCCAAGTGTTGTAGGGCATGGACATTGAACGTCATGAATGCTGTACCGTATAATGTCTTGCAGCGGCAAACGAAATTGCTCAGGAGGGCCTCTGAAAAAGAAAGCATTGCCTTAAGTTGTTGCAAGTGTTTGACAGCACTTCAAAAGAGTATTAAGACTCCAATAATTATTTGTCTAATCTAAGTTCTGTTAACATTAAACAGAATTTGCAATTATGGGTTTTCACATCCACCAGCTGCGCTGTAGGCTATGAGGAATGCCAAATGTAGGGCACTCCAGATTAATCGTGACCATCTAGGGTTCTTTATTAAAGTGAAGTTTCCTTTGCCTCTTCCTTCGACTTTCCCACTGCGCTCTGGCACACCGTGTCGGGGGGTGGTTCAGAGCGTGTGTATGCATGGAAGTAGCGTGGCAAGAAGAAAAGAGATGTGAGAAACTTCTAGACTACATTGTGTCAAATGTGCACAATGTCCTCTGAAGCTCCCTGGGCGTTGCCAATTTGCCTCTTGACAGCTGTAATTATCCATGACCTCCCATGCGCTTACTTTTCTACTAAAGTGCAAGCTAGATAGAATGGATGAGAGGAGGAGGAGAGGAGGCAGAGAATGGGTAGAACTGACGCAGTCGCGAAATGAGTGATTAACAGCATTGCCACCCTTCGCTCACAGTTCTCATGCAAATACAAGGGGGGTGATATAGGGAAAAGGTGACATGAGAAGGCAAGGAAACGCTACTACTATAGACCATCTTTTTATGGGCGCTGCCATACTGCGTATGCAGTGGCACCATCTATGGACAGTCGGCATGTTGGCTTGGGCGAGCACTCTGTGTTGTATGCCAAGCGTACAATCGCCGGCAGTTTCTGGTTGTTCTCGTGCTCGCGCTATCTGCTTTGTATGACCTCGCATCTGCTACATGGGAAACAGTTCTGTGAGACGTACTGAAGCAATTGAAGTCAGCGTGGCCGGAGTTTCTGTAGCGCTGACGCGGACGTAGCACCAAGCATGATGTGTGCGCGTGTTTGAGCCTAATGTCAGCATCGGAGATGAGTTTTGAATTTGTAGAAATTTGTTTCATTAAAGTGACCTTACTGCGGCATTCTCACTGTAATTTTAAGCTATGGCTTGGCAGCAATGCATAGTTTCGAAGCATATGACTACCCCAAAAGCGTGGGTTCTCTTCAGTTATAGAATATGTTGTGCTGTTTAATTTGACAGGTATTCAAACTGTTATCTGCAGATAGATTTCACGGCTATATACCTCTTTTGTTGGACGAGGCTTCTGCCCACGAATAAACTAGTTCTGGTTAACAATAACAGCATACTGTACAATGTGAATTACACTTTTCATGTGGTTAAGTGATCATCTGCAGACTGCGTGATTTTCTGAAGCAGTGGTAGATGCTGGGTTATAGATCGCTTTGTTCTATATAACACATGGTCCAAGCATGCGGCATGACCATGCGAGGTTTTATTGTAGCGTTAGAACATTTCCCCTTTTTTTTCTTGCAAAAGAAGAGAATAAGAGCTCAATATTTTTTTTGTCTCATCCTAGCAACCACCTGTCTTATAGAAATTCTGTTCTAAATAATAGTTGCTACATTCATTTTATTCGATCAGCTTTGGATATTACTGTTTTACAGAGCAAAAACACAATGCCAAACCCCAAAGCTTATATGGTCTACGAAGTTTTACGAACTGCAGTGATTTCTGTATTGAGAAAAGCCATCAGCCTCAGACAGCAGGCTAGCATAGACACTTCACAGTGATTTCAAGTCTACTAGACTTGAAATCATCCTTCTCATCCGACATCCTTCTTGTGGATTTCAAGTCTACTAAACTTGAAATCCAAGAGAAGGATGCCGGTGACTGACGCAAATATTTCATAACCATTCGCGCTTAGACGGGTCGAAGATGCATTGGGTCAGCCGTACACAAGCATGCACTTTTACGTTTTAATCCCCACACCAAGCGATCAGACAGTGAGATGATTCTCTTTGTCGACTGCATATGGATATAATCAAAATAGTTCACAGCACGTACACACACCGCGGCTGATGATGCATGTCGCTTGTTTGTGCACTCAAGAAAAGTTTCCGCATATTGTAGTTACTGCTGTGCCGAATGGCTACAAAGTGGTTCCTCGACGACCTTGTATGCACTGACATCACATACATTTCACAGAGAACAAGCTAATACATCCCCAAATGGTTTTGCAGCACGCAATAGCAACACGTACAAGCTGCACCGCGCCGACTCGCCCAAGCCAGAGGAGGAAAGGCTCATTGCGCAAACTTTCCTCCTCACCTGATTAAATGGTCCTTAGACACGACAGCGGTTGCAAAGAAACTAGATAAACTTAAGTTCAAGGTACGGTAGGGTGTGCTTCTGCTATATCTGAAAAATAAACTAATCCAAATATGTCTAGCGGACAACTTACGCACGGCGTGCAGAAGCAGAGCCGCATTAACTAAAGCACACCGGAGGGTCTTGGTGACACGACAGAAGTGGCCACACGTCAGATCAACACTTCTGTGCTCGCTGTGGTAGCTTTGCGGCTATGGCATTGCTCGAGGTAATGGATCTGATCCCGATCGCAGCAGCTGCGCTTTGACGGGGGCGAAAGAAAAAAACTCTTGCCCACTTAGATTTAGGGCCGCGTTAAAGAACACGGTGTCAAAATTAATCCAGAGTCCGCCACTACAGCCTGCCTCAAAATCTGATTGTGGTTTTGGCACGTACAGCCCTGTAATCCTGAAGTTTAATGCTTCTGCCACGATACAATGTGCCATGTGTGTTATGTGTACTACGTAGACAAACAGCAGTGGAGTACGCAAGGTATTAACATCAACTCCAGACTCTCGTGTTGGACTAAAGGTTGAAGTAATTAAGCATTCACCGTACGGCACCACTAATTATCGTCGATCAAAGGAACCAGCACAGAAAGCTTCGCTTACATTGCTTCTCGCAATACATGGGATCTGCACAACATCATGCACATGTGCCTAAGCACATAAACACACTATGAAACAGCAGTGCTTCAGAATTCAATGCAGTATTACTAATAACACGGTCAAATGAGAATTACCTGCTCTGTCAATGTCACGGGCGCCCAATTCTTCCTGAAGAAGGATATGGATGCCTTCCGAGAGCCGAGACAGGTGCTTCCAATACTCAGGATGCAGAATACCATCAAGGCAAGGGAGTGCATAATACAATATCCATTGCCTCCACTCATATGCCTTCCAATGGCCACGATCTTTGAGCGGGCGCGGCAGCCTGGTCACGCAGTGTGGGGGCTTTATGGCAAGCAGCCGCGACTCTATCCTCGCAGCAACTGAAGGCGCACCTGCAAGCAGCAATAATGTAGAGTTAGTCACCTATAACAAAAAATAATTACCAAAAACACGTCTCAACAAAACCAAGGAAGTACATTGTGATCTTCATGCTTACAGCTACATTTCCAGATGTGACTCTAAACATCAAGCTTACCTCGAAGATGAATTATGACCACCTTTTTTAATGTTGTATGTGCATTTGTTACTATAATGCACATCTGAACTTGAATTCACCTCATGTGAATGCATGTCTTACGTTATGCAGCCACGAAGTGTGCTCAAGTAAAACGCAATCGTGTCACAGTTACAATTGACAGCACCTCAAGCCATGGCATTTACATGACTATGACAATGGTTCATTGCATTGCATTTCAAGCACATCTCACACATGTAAATGGTGGTAGAAATGCGGTTCTGGCACAGAAAAACTAAGTGGGAAAGCTAGCAGAAATCCAACTAGCCCAACGTCGAATTCTGTTGTAAATGGTGGTGATAATGCACAAGGAATTCAATGCAGCAGCGACAATGCTCTGCATTGTGAATGGTAGCTGTGACGTTGAAGACAATTTACTCAAGTAAGTTCCATTCAAAAGAAGGGTGGCGGACTTGGCTAGTTGGCATTCAAATAATCTTGTTGCAAGAACATATGGTGCAATACCAAAATATATATATATAACACGACAAAGGGACGGACAAAAGACTTAACACATTTTCGAATGAACACTGAAATGCTCTTGTGATAATCAACATCAACAAGGGCATGCAAAACAAGGAAAAGCGTCGCACTATGTGCACAAATACAGTTTTTTTCTTTTGTTAAGTGCAGAGAACAAAATAAATATGGCACTGCCAAACATGTCTCTCTTGTTTTTAGTTAATTTTTCTATGCCTGACAAGGAGCATTTGTACAAATAAAACGACACGTGACTTTCAAATAGCTATTTGCTATTACATGTACCAGTGAATTTTGCCAATTTAAATATGCTGATATCCAAAGAGGTGATCGCATGTGTTAAATCGTTTGTGAAAGTTACCAGGCACATCCTATACTTAGGGCTGCCAGGAAGCCAAAACCCCAATTTCTGTGTGGTTTTATTCTTAAACTAAGACACTCTGCGGATTTCTACTCCCTGCCGCCTTCCAAATTTCACAGAAATATGAAACCTGAAATTAAAAGACCCTGCCTGTAATCAATAATTAACTAGCTTTATTTAGCCTTTGCTTCAAAAGAATGCCTATTAGGTTTCAATAGAGCGATGACTAGTCATTCGATGCAATGATTCACGGTGATGAAAAAAGCACATGGAACTACATCTAAGACAACAAATTCTACATTGAAATTGGTGCAGCAAGCTGCAAAAAGTACACATGGTGACATGGTGACACAATGTATATCATGAAAACCATTACGTACCACACGACCTCACAAGTACTACCATCGTCATCATAATCAGCCCACTCTTATGTACATTGGCAGAAGGACAAAGGCCTCTCCCAGCAATCTCCAATTACTCTGTCTTATGCAAGCTGATGCCAACTTGTGCCTGCAAATTTTCTCATTTCATCACCCCACCTAATTTTTTTCATTTCTCAATTGCACTTACCCTGACAGCCATTCCTAATTCTAATGAACCACCACTTATTCTATTTCTATTCTTTGGTAAATTTCCTTCTTGTGATCAGGGTCCCCTGTCAGTAATTGACCTAGATAAGCATACTCCTATAAACACCCTTCCAAACATACAATCTAACAAAAAAGTTTACAGAACACTTGATCTGGGAAAATGCTGTACGTCTTCGGAGCCTCGGAGCACAGCCAGTTTTAAGTTCAGGTGTACAGTTAGACGGTGCATGACCTTCACAGGGCCAGGCCTAACCCAACTTCCACTAAGCAGGATCAACTTTGGTTCAAACTTCATGTGCACAGCTTGAGAGGACTGAAGCTTGTGCATTTCGAGTTTGAAGGCATGTTTCAACTAATTTTTAACATGATATATTATTTATACAAACGAAGGTGCTGTGGATATCGCGGTGTCGGTTCGGTGGCTGATCACTTGGGGTTCAGTTGAGCGATCATGGTAAACAATTTTGTCAGTCCCATCGACAAGGACAGTCACGCTATGAGAACTCGTGCCTGTCGGTTGCGTCACTGTTGGCCTATTCTGATAAAATCGTGTCAGCAGCACACTGTGCTGAACAGTTGGCCTATTGTTGGCGTCGCAGTGCCTTGTCAATCTCTTATCGTCCCAGTGTTACCATGCCTTAAACAACATGAAGGCAGGCACCCGCTGCCATCACCAGCAAAAGGGGGCCAATGCTGCAAGAAGACTTTGTCAGCAATGTGACGTTTTTGAAGTGTCTCCCAAGTGTAATGCAAGGGTTTATCAATGAATTTGCTAGCCATAAATGCAGTGTAGCAACTACATGTTTCAAGTTACAATCCGGACGAAGCCCTGGCTGCTATTTCTAAGTGGAGTTACAGTCTTACACCACAGACATTATCAGCACTGCATTGACATAAAGCTACATACCAGTGGAGTTCCAATGCATTACACAGCACGAGTGTCTGCTGCAGTGCACATCTGTGCAGGTCCTTTTTTTTCGGGGAACTGTTCCCTGATATCAGGCTGCACAGCTGCTGAAACATGCTTTCCAAATGTTTTGTGATTAATCCGCTAGGGCAGGGCGCATGTACCATCGCACCATGAGAAAGGTGGATTGTTTAAAAGACTTATACATCATTTTAGAAAACAGCCACCGTGTCCTTAGGTACCTTCGAGGATATATTCTGCACTTAGCCACAGAAAAGGAGCTCCTAAAAATCACTTTTTTATCCCTCTAAGTGCATGAACAGTACTACTTTATGATTACATACAGAAGGATGAGCTAGTGTCTGTGACTAACTGGTACCTCAAGTTGTGTTCACAAGAAGCAGTTACTGTTGTTGTAGCCAGCTTTTTGTCTTGTATATTGGACACACAATGCATTTTTGATGACTGCTATTCTGCCGTCCTCAATGTAGGCAGTCATGCTACGCTCCAAGCTATGCACCAGAATATCCAAATGACACGTGAATGATCAAACAACACTGAAATAAACTGCATACAACTTCAACTTGCTACATTACCAACATAGAAGCGCTGGTTGCTGTTCGTAGAAGTCAGGATCGCCTCAGTTAGTTGTTTAGCGACACCTTGTAGTACACAGTGCATGTACTCAACACTTAGACCATTCACGAGATCTGAACCTATAAAGAAAGTATGCATTGTGCGAGTCAAGCCAGTTCCTAGCATTGTTAGATCAAAGTAGCATACTGTGCAAAAATCATGCAAATAAAATTTCAGAATATGAGCTGCAAGTATTGCATTCATCCAACTAACCAACTGCTAGCAGAAGTACAGGCACCTACTTGTTAAAATGGTGAAAGTTGGCCAGGTTGGGTTGGACTCAATGTGAAGCAGCAGCAACTTATGAAAACATTCAAATTTGAGTAAGGTTTTTCCAATTCACTGTGAATTGATACCACATGCCATAATAGCCAAAAAGGGAAGTACTGTTTTCTCCCTCTGTCTTTTGTCATTTTAGCAGCAAAACTTTTCATTTCGCTTTAAAATTTAACAGTAAAAAATATTCTGAAGTTAAGAGCACTGCATAGCGCTCATGCCGCTGAGGTGCTGTCTAGCTCAACTGAAATTTTATTTTCCCAGTATACACAAGAAACAAACACTTGACTAAAAGCAGCCACAAACAGCTTGACTGGTCCCACAAGGCACTGTTCCTAACAGCGCAAGGACACTTCGTACTCCTTGAAGGGCACATAATCAAGAATACTAACAAAATAATGCAACTGAAGACATACTAAACAATGGCAAAAAGAAATGTAAAAAGAAGAATGTCAACACTGTCATAGGACACACCAGTGACAGGATAACTAACATGCATTTAAAAGGGTCTCAACTAGAGCTTGTGGGTATGGCTTCATTACAGGGAAACAGTACCAAAAAATGGACAGCACTTGTCCTGTACGTCATTCTTGTCTTGTTTCTTCACACTTTTTCCCCGTAATGCAATATTCACATGACATAACAACACAACAATTGCTTACTAAGAATAAGAGAAACACATTAGACCTTTTTCACCTTGCATACAGCCTACACGAACATGTGACTGCACCAGAGGACACACTTTTTATAAAAGTAAACAAACCGACACAAGCACCTAATGCAAACATTCGTTACACAATTTCATTTTGCCAAAATTAGGAGCCAATGAGAATTATGCATGTGCCAATGATAGCTCATGTTTAGCGAAATATAGTGCCAACAACATATCCTACTTCTGCTAACTTGTACTTCCTCAGCCTAAGCATACATACCATAAAATTACAAGCAAGCACCCCTATCCATGCAAGTGGCCACCTCCACTTTTCCTGCGACTTAACTTGGTACCAGCTACCAAGAAATGCCTCCTTTCTCTCTCCACCCTGTTCACTACTTCACGAGGTTCAGGTCCTCCTTTATTAAATGTGATCCTTTTGTGAAATTAAAGAAAACTGTAATTTAATGAGGATGACAAAATGTATTGTTCATCCACATGTCTGCTGCTGCCTGAAGTGGCACCAGCTTAGCCACTTTTTGCATAACTTTGCACGGCCTTTTACAGTCATTAGTTATGTCAGAGGCATCAGTTGCAAGATGTCCCGGATCCCGATGTAGATTTGGTGTGCAGTGCTTTGGTAGGTGGTCTGTACTTGACAGCCAGGCAGCATGCACTTCTATACAGTGAGGAAAATTTCTTAATGTTGAGGTTGTGGAGCGGCACCGGCGAACCAGGTGAATTATGAAGTGCTGCTGGTGCTGTACAGTCAGAAGATTGCACGCCCCTACAGCCCGAGTACAAGGAACCCAATTTTTGGATCCAACTCAAACGTTTGTCATTTGATGGGTTTGGGAACAATGACGGAAATAAGAAAAGTAAATTCATGTTAACCAAAGCACTTTAGTAAAGGAAATACTGACAAAGAAAGACATACACCAATCAAGTAAAGCTATTTGTCTTAAGCCGTAAAGCCTTGCTTTAAAGAAAAAGCTTCCGTATGGAAGGCGCAATCTTTTTTTTTCTTTTTTAAGTTTTACTTGGTCGGTGTATGTCTTTGTCATGTTTCATCCCGAAAAGACGGGCTTTTGCCAAACTCTCGATTGCAAAGGAAAGGCTGTGCTGTCTTTTTTTTTCATCAGAGGTGTTCCACCGCTTCTTAAGTTTGGTCGGTGACCAAGCAAATTGAGGGCTATGGTGCAATTTATTATGAATGAGCACAGTAAGTACAATTACGCACTTGTGGTAAAACAGATAAGACAAAATTTTATGGTGAGATTCACTACGGCACTGCAGCCGCAAAGCATGCCCATAAAGTTAGCTCTTGGCAAGCTTAATGGCAACTATGGTAAGAAGCATTTTGCATATGTTGCGTGACAAATTTACCCCTCGGCATCAATAATCAGGGAAGCGAGAACAAAAATATTCTTCAATTGAAGTGGGGCAGAGCAGAAGCACTGCACTCTCCCAAATACCCACTGAACTGCACCAGCAAAATCCCCAATGGCTTTGCTCTCAGCATTCACCTTAATGTTGCCTTGAACTTAAGTGTGTGAGAGCGCCAAGGATTGCTGTCATCATGGTGCTGACAGGGCCCTGGTAAATGTGCTCTGAATGTGGTGAAATCAGTCGATCTGCTAAAACATATAAGTAGCCACTGCGATCGACTCGCACATCTAGTTTGGTGGACAGCTCTTTTGACACCATGTCAAGAATGTCATATGCAATACCATGTTCCTTAGAAAACACACAAACGAATAGCAAAATTAAGGCTGGGCATTTTTGTTTGCGACAAAGCCAGATCTCAGTGCTTGACTGCAATTGATTCTTACAGCCTATGCACAGGAGGCAATCACAATCAAGAAATTAGATGCCGAGTAGACTCAATTGTAATAAGAAATGCTCCGTGCAGCACCGTAACAGTTAAGCAATCAGTTAACAATGATAAGCAAATTGACAGGACAACAATTAGCTTTTGCCACCTTTCAAGTTCATCAATGCTGATGGTCCTTTCACGCCATTGATGACATCTTTGTAATCAAGTGCCATCTTCATATCTCTCCTAACGAGGTCCGAAGTCCGTGCCTCAACTGTCTCATCTGCGACGTATCTCATACTCCCTAAAGAAAATAAGAAATGTGAAAATTGTATAAAACACCGCAAAGAGTGCATCTCTTCCAACACGCAGAACTCCTTTTTGCACATAGTTGGTTCTAGAGAAGAGTGCAAGAAAGTGGCATATACTACTCACCTTCCACATGCTCGCCTCTTATAAGGCACCAGGGGCATCCAAAGTAGCCGTTGAAAGGCACCATGTTTAGCACAGCTGCCCTTGCAGGCGCATCCACAGAACAACACAGCACGAAAGGCCTAGACGTATGGACCCTGTTCTGGTAAGTCCATGTCACTGGTTCTGTGCTGTTCACTTCTTGCTCAAACTTGTCAAGGAAGAGTTGCATGTTTGGATGCGACTTACCAAACCAAAGTCCTGCAAGTACCGGGTGCTTGAACCGCAAGTGTGGTGGCAGTTCATTAACAATGAACTGAATAGGCCACACAGATGTTTTTGACGACTTGAAGACTGGGCTGCCATCAGTGTTTATGGTCAGCGTCAAGTCATCATCTGCAAGGCTTCTTGCCTTCTTCAGTTTAGCATAGCACCGAGCATGTGTGATATCACTTATTTTCGATGCCGGCAGTCGTGCTTATACCAAACTCGACTCTAACTCAGATTTAGTTTTTTCTATCAAAAAGCTTGGCTGTTTGTGGAAGTCAAGGATGATAAAAAAAGAGCCTTGCTCTTTCAGGGCCTGAAGTCTTTCAGTATGCTGGCAAATTTGGCACTGTGCCATTTTACCTTGTGGAGTCATTACTGCGCTGCATGTTTCGCATACATAATAGTACCGTAGCACTTCTGCTTCATTGCTCCAAAGCTTGCGAAACATGTATTCGCTGCGCGGCAAGACACTGGCACCAAAGAGAAAGTTAATAAGCTTTGAAAGATCACCTAGTGCCGTCCAAGTGAGACCATGGGCAATAGCGCATGCCATAACTGCTGCAATTGCGCCAGCTTTCGTGACTTGTGAGCCTGGCAGGGTTCCCTCGCTAAAGCCCGAAAACTGGCGATCGTCTCCGCTCTCAGACTGTGCCTCCTCAAAGCCATCGCTCTCCTCACTACTATCTTCAGAGCTCCCTTGCTCGTCGTCACTTCGTGGGTGCGTGCTACTGGACGCAGAACTGCACGGAACTGTACCCGCACTGCCATTGGCACCGTCGTTATCGTCGTCGTCGCTGTGTGCGAAACACGATGCGCTGGTTTCTGTCGAAGCCGGAGAGTCGTCTCCGTTGCAGCGACTTGTGCTCGCGACATTTGACGCTGCTGCGGCGTGGTCCTTTAGTCGCTTGTAAAGACTTCACACAGGCACCTGGAAGAACTTGTCACGATCCAGGTACTCCTTGCGCCGCTTCGAGGGGCCGGATGCCGACATATTTCCACGCTGCTGCACCGACTGGGCCGACTGAGCGAGCGTAAATAGGCGTACGATTATTGACGACGGTTAGCCGGGTCAATTGGCCGGGTTAGCCACACTAAACGTAGTGGATTGATGAATGGATGAATGTGCGTATGGATGTATATTATGAACATCTTCATTGAAAAGAGGGGGGGGAGGGTTGGCGTTCGTATCAGTGCTTATTACCATCATTGAAGGCCTGCGGTTCCGGCCAACAAACCACCGAACACGATAAGCATCTATTACAACACAATTAATTACGTCCCTTGTTTTTGCGCCACCACTATTCCAGACGTACACTGTATTCTCAAACAATCGTCGACTCGAAATTCTTCCTCTACTTTTTTTTTTCTAGTTGAATACAGCGTCATCCCTTGAGTAAAGAATACGCTACGGTTCCAAAAATTTTGCACATAGTGGCAATCAAACACAGTGATTATTTCTGTCGAGGGGCGGCGCTGCCATCCCCTTTTTTTGGGGGGGATTGAAGCGGAATGTTTAGTGGAGGAATGGAAATACGCGACATTAATAGCGATGGTCACGGTTGATTGTATTAACTTTATTCTATGGTATTAACAGGTTGCTACCACGTCCTGTGTCTACTTAGTGCTCCTTTTGATAAGCTTGAAAATGTGTCAGCCTGCTCAATTTTCAACCCTTCATTAATTCTTTTGTAGGCTGTAGTTTGCCACGAAACGCAAGAACTGAGCACCAAGGTCAACAAACACAAAAACGATGTATTTCATTTATTCAGCTAAGCTAGCAGCAAAAATCAGAGCACGCGTCGTTAAGGTTCTGTCCTCTTTTTTGTGTGTGTGTGACTGGGATGTTTTTATTGTTCTACAGGCGCGTACATAGATTTTCATGTAGGTAGGCTGGCATGTGGATTTAAAGGATTGTACATGTGATGAAATTATCCATATATATGTAGCTTATACTGCTTCGTGTCGACATCGTGTGTGTTCGCGTACACCTTATTTTAAACTGGGGGAATGTACATGTGACACTGTTAAGACGCTTGCACCATTCGGTGATTTTATCTTGTCCCCTAACGATAATCGTCATCTGCCCCACTTGCGCTTCTTTTCTTGTAAGCTCTGCGCTTGCTACTTTCCTGTCGAGAATCTCACACTGCATGAAAACGCGCATGTCCTTCGTGACCCGGAAGAAAGGCTATGCGGGCAGTATAGATGTCGATTGGCGTTGTGGGACACGATAATTAAGCCTTGCAAGGGTGCAAACTTTTGGATAGCTTGCTGTGTGTTTAAATTGGTTAATGCGTCGAACGGCCACAGCTTGGTGAAGGCTCCCTGCGTGACATTGCGTGATAGATTTACCAATGTATATGTTGTTTTCAACCGCTCTTGAACTTGAATGTGTGTTCACAGGGACTGACTCAGCCCGCGGCGCTATAACAAGGCATTTTCACCTGTGCTCAAAAGGAATGGCCGAAACTGACTCGAGCGATGGCAGCAAAAAA
Source organism: Dermacentor albipictus (assembly GCF_038994185.2). Taxonomy (NCBI): domain Eukaryota; kingdom Metazoa; phylum Arthropoda; class Arachnida; order Ixodida; family Ixodidae; genus Dermacentor; species Dermacentor albipictus. The sequence goes on from NW_027225611.1 coordinate 274,342, forward strand.
TTACAAAGGAATCGAAATAACTTATGTGAAGCGGAAAGCAAAAAGTATAGCACGCAGCGCTCTCATCTGGCGCTTACATCGAACGAATTTTTGGACGATACACCGAAATCGACACATACAAGAACCCGATACAGAGTCTCAAATCAAAATGGTTTTACCAGCGAAAGAAAACGCAAAAGAAGAAAATGACAGTGCAGCAATTGAACCGTACTTATTTGCAACTAACAAGCAACTCAGGAATGAGCAAATACTGTGCAGCAGCTGGCAGTGTTGGAGCAATTGAAGAATGGTTCTTTGGGCGTGTATGTGCGCGGTTTCACGTTGTGCTAATTAACAAGAATGGCCCCAACTACGATGACTTTCTCGACGGAAGAGGCACAGCGCATATCGGGGGCAAAAATTATTCGCCACTATATATATATGCACACACAAACTGACAAAACTGTACCAAGACATTAATTAAAATGTAACAGCTCACTAAAACACCAGAAAACAGAGTGCAAAGATTCCAGCTGTTAACAGGCGTTTATTTATTTCATTCGGCAAAACGTAAACGCGGTCGCTTTCCGAATAAAAATCCAGGAAGGAACACACTGCAGAATTCTTGGTCTCGTTTGTTTATGCATAACACTCGTCTAAGCGCGCACTTTAGTCAATGCTTGCTACACTTTGATAATGTTTTGCGGCTATGTTAACATACCTGCAATTCGTTAAGCGATTGCGTTTAACATAGAATACTCAACATTTGTACGGCACCACCATATAGACATTTCGCTTAAAAATTATGTCTGTAGACAATATGTAGCCTGTGTCACCTAAATTTCGGTCGCAGACAAAAAAAAATGAATTGATGACTTTGCTACTCGTTGAAGATCGGCAAGCGAACTTTCTTCTTGAAGGCACTTTCTCGCCACGGAGTTTTCTTTCGTCCATACGCCATGACGAAGCCGGTTGTAACGTGGTGCTGTAGCCGAACGTAGCCGAACCAATCCGAGGTCACTGCGGTTGGTACAGCACGGTTGAGCCACAAGAAGCTACGATGCTGGCGTACGTGAAATACCACGACAGATATCGGGCTATTTTGCCCACCAGACTTGTCAAAGTTTTTTCTCCGAAATCCGAAGAAGATTTCGACAAAGGCAAAACCGTCCAGGCGTTCTGGCGGAGCGAGGACGGTGACGTTCAAGGATACTACCCAGCCTTTGTTGTCGCTCTGGCAGGTGAGTGCCCTGCAAAATTTTCACCTCTCTTGATGGTTTTCTGTTGCGGATACGGTCAACTACATTTCTTGCCAGCTGGATGTATGTGAAGCGTAGATTTTCGCTAAGTTGCCGTCGCGAACTGACGTGTGCTATGTCGTATTCCTTGCACCTGCCAGTATTGTTGATCTAGCCGGCGACGAATGTCATTCGTAATGCGGGTGTGACACGGACACTTTCGATCGCTATCGAGCCCGATCGGGGCCGAAAGTGGCCCGTGTGCATTAAGTATAACATTCACAATTTATTGTTTGCACACGCAACTGTTCTTATGCCAGCACGTGTGCATGCATGAAATACATGGCCGTGGATCTCGACAACGTTGCACCTGCGTGCTTGTCTAAAGAAACGCTACCTGCCCTCATATCACTTTATGTACCGCACGATTCCAGCAGTCTGTGAAGGCCAGATTGCCAACTATACTTTAATTCTTTATCATAGTTTTGCATTTTACTAAATTGGCCTTAACTGAATTAAATTATTAACTAATAAGTGTCAGCATCACTGTACTGTTCGCCGACGCTTGTGAATAACTTGTACTTTATTAAGTTGCTTTTCCGCGTCTGTTGGTGTCATTGTAAAGCCGCTTCCAGCTGGTAGTAAGTATTCCAATTATATACTTTTAAGTTCGCTGCTAGTACTTGTTTCATAAGTTCCTTGTAAATTGATTTTTGTTTGAAATGAATGTCGCAAACGCGCTTGCTGGTCCAAATATTTAATTTCTTTTGCCTCTGTGAATTGCCTTCGAGTGCCTTTGTGATGGAACAGCATTTTCTCAATACTGCTACAGAATTTTAGTGGTCACTTTAGTTTTGCAAAAGCTGTTGCTCAGAAATGAACTTGAACAAAGTTGTGTTTAGGAGTAAACAGAAAAAAAGAAAACATTTTGGCCCTATTTTCTTACGCTAGTACACCTGGTGGTCTTTGTTAAGCATAACCTACGTGATATGTTTGTCATAGCTGCCCTTTCTCTTAGGGTCGTCACAGCCACTACAGTGCTCCGTACGTTTTCATCACTGTGCACCACTATTTTAGAAGATCCATCGAGGTGGTGTAGTTGCTTCATCATTGGGATGCTGATCCCAAGGGCACATGAATAATACTGGCCGTGACAGTTTGATGGGGGATGAAACGCCAAAATGCCCTTAAACTCTGCATTGTGGGGATGTTGAGAAAGCCAGAGTGGTCAAAATTAACCCAGAGTCCCCTACAATTGTGCGCCTCACAGTCATATCGTGGTTTTGGCACATGAAACACCAGAATTTCATTAAAGCGCCCCTGAAAAGGTTTGGACAAATTTTGTAGATGCTTAGGGTACAGCTATAGTAAACCATTCGCACCACAGTTTGTGTGAAGCGTCTCATATTAAGGGAGCTACGGATGATTACAAGTTGCCCTCCTCCATGACCATGCGTTTTCTCCAACTTGTTTGCCGAGGCATCAGGGCTAAGCTCCACCTTCACTGGTACTGCGTCATGATAGCACATCGTGTCGTCTACTTCCGGTTCTCTAGAACCAAGTGCATGAAGCCTCTCCGCCAGCAGCTTGGCAGTCGACTCTAAGGGAGAGCTGTCAAAGCAGCAAAGCATTGCGAGCATTCTGTCACAGCACCAAGTGTGTCCAGTATTCCGGTAACCACAGGCGTGATGGGCATTTCGACGGATCGGTGGAGGCGTACATTTAAGCTGATGACGAAACTTTAGTGTAGACGTACGTGAGCTGCCTGATCGGTCTGCATGGTCCAGCCACCTGGTGGCACAGAGCTTACAGCAAATACCTAATATTTCAGTAAAGTTGAAAGTTGGGCTAGTTGGTGAGTGATCATCGTACCTTGCTGGTGAAGCAGCGCACTGACACGGACACAGAGAAGACAAACAGAAAAGCGAGTGTCGTCAGAAAAGCGAGTGTCATGCAGCGAGTGTCGTCCTTTTCTGTTTGTCTTCTCTGTGTCCGTGTCAGTGCGCTGCTTCACCAGCAAGGTACGATGACCTAATATTTCTCTAAACAAGTGTAAAATGTTAACAAAAACAATGTGTGCACGATTACGCACCTGAGGAAATATTACATCAGCAGCAAAGTAGAAAAGAGTTCATTACAGCTACTGTGTTTGAGCTCATGCTACCAGGTGCCTGCACCGTGTAGACCATTCACGTTTGTGCCTCTGCTCATCCCGTAAAATGGCACGGTCAAACGGCCTGACCCAGTCTGCTTGCGCTTGCATTTACCCAAACACCGGACACGTGAAACACTAATAGCCCAGGGAACGATCTACAGGGGCTCTGCGAGCACCGCTCGTGTGACATCAGGGCACGGACTCGCGCCTGTCTGCTGTAGTTCGGGCAGTGTTCGGGTGCCTTCTGCGGTGGTTTTGTTTGTTGGCTGTTGTTCCTTCTGCTTGTATACTCATGGTGGTAGTCTCAAACATATTTTTATGGCATCTTGGTTTGCGGAAATTTGTTCAAAGAGCTTATTTCTTAGATGACGGTACAGTTCTCAAAGGCAACGCTACAATGCCAGCCGAAGGAGCACAGGCTAGCCCATTGCGGGTTTTTCATGCGCGGATTGACAACCGCAAGAACATAGCACATAAGAATCCAGTTATGATACCATACCTCCAGCGTTTCAGCAGGTATGTCACAAGCGCTGTCAATGTACGATTTCAACAACAGTTACCTTGATTTTAATTCGCTAAAACAGGTTTGCTCATGACGAGTAGTTCATGGTATAATATTGAATTTTTGCATTTATTCACAGAAACACTCGGCAGTAACACGAGGACTTAACAGTGCAGTTTAGATTCTACCAGCACCACTTGCTTCTTTAACTGCTTCTGAAAATTAGGCGGTTCTTCACACGTTTATTTGAAGGGGCAGTTTTTTGAAGTAAAGCTAATTAATTGAAGCTTACAGCTGTTTGCAGAATATGAAAGGGAATGCACCAGTGTATATTTCCTTTTCCATGGTGCATGTTCAACTCACTTGAGCAATTTACTGGTGTTTGCTGCTTGAGGAATATACACGACGAATCTGTTTGGCAAACTGACACAGGTTGCGCAGTCCAAATTTTTTTAGTGAGATGTACTTTTCGGACCAAGTGGCTGCAGCTAGAAAGAAGCTGAAGCATCATTCATTAGTAATATGGGACATATTGAATTTAATTCCCCGGTGCAGGGTCAAAACTCAAGTGAGACATGTAAGACTTGTGATGCCTTGCTTAAGAAGGTTTGCGAGATTTTCTTTTACGTACTGATGAAGTGAATAGTTCTCCAAATAAACAACACTCGATCGAGACTTAGTGAGGTGGAAGGTGCTTGATTTTTGCTTTTCTAGGCAGCCTAAGCTGCACTTATGTACCTCGAGTATGCTTTAGGCATTACAATTGACGCTGCAAAAAACTGCCTCATGGTTTCAGTTCGAACTTGTAGTGAACTGATAGGTTTCATGAACAATGCGTGCTTCGCCATAATGACAGTGGGTTGCTTCTGTTGTGCGAGGGGTGTGCCATATTGTAGATAAAGGCCACTGAGGGCCACAATGAAACATTTCATCGCTTGCAATTGATTAGCTCTTGATCTTAAGCACGAAACTTTTCTTTCAAGTTAGTGCCACTATGGTTGTTTGTGAATTAACTCTACATAATGCGTCATCGTGTTAGCAGCCATGAGCGATTCGTTTTATGGGGTCTTGTTTCAGAGAGCAGCGAAAGTAGCAGCAAATGGTTTATACGAAATGAGCGCCCAGTTCTATCTTTTACACATTAATAAAGTGGCCATATTTGACTAGAACAACTCACCAGAGTAATAAGAATGATGACAGCTTCGCTGGGCCGTGTCTTTCTAACATGGATAACATGACGCCAAATAGCAAGCTTTTTCTTCCATGTAAAATGCAGTATCTCTCGTAGCTAAGTACTGAGGCAATGGTAAATGTTCAGTGAAGCATCATACACAACTTCGCATATTGATTTCGGAGACCTTCTTTTTACGAAAAATTTATAAACAGAGATGGCGCATATATGCATTGCAAAACCAGTAGATCCCTTTAACGCTACATAGCTTGTGATATTCAAGTCGCAAATTTTCTCCATTCACGCGTTTTAGAAGAAGGAACTGGGGTTCAGGCATGGCAGCAGAAAGAAGCCGACATATCTTTCGATAAGTACTGTTCGAGCTACTCATACCTCAAAAATACAGGAAGGGAACGAGCGCGCGTGGCAGCCGAGCGAGTCGGAGCGAGCGGCGTCCTGGTCGTGACGTCACTCGCACGAGGGCGCCACTCCAAATTCTCGCCCCTAATTGTGGTAGTAATCCTGGCACCGATCGGTTGCCAACAGTATGATGCGCTGTAGCCACTCCGCTCATCGGCTGCCTTGCAGAGACCCGTGATGTCACAGCTTGACATATTGCCAGTTGCTACGTGTGCGGCCCACAATGTAAAAAGTCCGAACCATGGTGCTTGCAAAAATAAAGATCGAGATCAACCCTGACCCCGGAGCTCTTGTCCACACGGAACACGTAACACAAGCAAATAACACTTGCTTTATGCTGGAGGTGCTTAAGGGTATTGAAAAATTGTCTTTGGGCATTCTCTTTCTGTTACTTTCTTTTTATGGAAACAAGTTAACTAGCATTACAACTATTGCAAACAACATTTGTTCACTATAAAGTTGGAAAAATTATCGATGGCGCACCCTGGGCAGCCAATCGGATAGCTCGCCCTACTAGCATCATTAGGGCAATTTACGTCAAATGGTTAGGGGCGGCTGCAAATTCAGCCAAGCGGTGTGCTGCGATCGGCAGCAACGTACATTTTTAAAACGTTATAATAACTTACATGCTTTATGCGGAGCACTTAGATGCGTCATTTAAAGATAAAAAAGACCTACTCCAACGACTCAGAATGTTTGTACAAAATCGTCAAAATTGTTTCAGGGTCCCTTTATTTAGATCGTGTTAAATGTTGTACTCGCTGTTAAATAGGGAGGAAAATGGCAAGGTAGCACTCAAATAGCAACACAATCAGTGTTGGTGGTTGCTAAATTCTCCCCAGTAGGTTATGACGAATGATGGGCTTTCATAGATTGCAACATGGCATCAATTGTAGCTATGTATGCCTAACCAAAGCTTCGTATCATAAGAAGCCAACAAACACTGACACCTAGGACAACATAGGGCAAATGAGCTGTGCTTAATAAATGAAATAAAGAAACACTAAATTAATGGAATGAAAGTGGATGAAGAAACAATTTGCCGCAGATGGGGAATGATTCCTCAGCCTTCACATTTCATGTGCGATGCTCTACCAATTAAGCTACCGTGGCGCCATTTTCCCATCCACTTTCTTGGGTCTTTGTTTCCTAGCAGAACCCTGGGAGTGTTAGCCAGCGCCACCACTCACACACGGCGGCGGACGTGGAATGCCCTTTCTGCCGCAGGCGTCATGAGAACGTGGTCTTTTTGGGTGAAGGCAACCGCGGTCAATAAACCCACACATGCTACCTGAAGGTATCAATGTTGGTCAGTGTTACTCAATCGGTAGAGCATCGCACGCGAAATGCGAAGGTTGTGGGATCGTTCCCCACCTGTGGCAAGTTCTTTTTTCATCCACTTTCATTTCCATTAATTTATTGTTTCTTGATTTCCTTTACTAAGGACAACTAATTTCCCCTATGTTGTCCTTGGTGTCAGTGTATGTTGGCTTCTTGTGATATGACAAATAAAAATCAGGCCCCTAGGTTAACCCCTTTTGTCTTGTTTTACCAAATGTTCGGGCATACATAGCTGCAGTTGTATCTGCAGTGATGATCACACAGGCACACATTTAAACAAATAAAGCTGCAGACACTGATTATGCGACTATCTAATAGATGCACATCTGCCTCCTGGTCCTTAACCACTGGGTGTAGCCAATTGTTTGTGAGTAAGGTTCCTGTGCCTGTGCTTATTTGGAGCTGTTGTATGATGAGAACCGGGCGTTGTACAACAGCCGTAAACGAGCACAGGCAATGGAACCTTAAAGTCATCATACAATGATATACAATGGTTATTATATAGGTTGTGCTTTTAGTCTAGACTTTGCTATGCACTTTATCATTTCATTTTTGTATGTTCCAAATATTCCGATACATGCCACTGGTAAAAGTCTATTGCTTTTTATCTAGGTGGTCTGGACTCCCTGCGACTCAAGATAAAAAGCATGCGGGAGCCATTTCCAAGGCTAATTGAAGCAGAAGAAGAGGAGGCATCATCGAAGAAGAAAGAAGTGGGTTTTACTATGTGCTAAAGCTATAGATTAATTTATTGTAGTACTCAATAGGGTAGAAAATTTGGTGTAGCACTGAGCATCTATTGAATCCTTGTTTGTGATGAAATAAGCAAATAACTTGAATGTCACTGTAAGTCTTTATTTGTTGAGTGATTTCAGGTAATGTCATTAGGTGACCTTGGTAATGACCTTGGTAGGAAAAGAGCTCAGGTTGACTGGCAAATTTGGTTGGTTTGTGCATGAAAAATTATAGGTCATGTGAAGGTGGTGTGCAGCATTTGTGCATTCTGTTGCTTTTTTTCTAAGTTTGCTTGAAGTTTAGGGATGTGTATCACAGTAAAATTGAGAAAGATGTTTGATGATATTGCTGCAAACTTTATGCACACAGCACAACATGCCAGATAATTTCTCTGGCCATCAGCCTTCTGCGTGTGCATTGGATTTTATAATAATGTATGTTGGGCCTGCAGGGGCACATTCTTCTGCAAACTTTGTCTACCTTTAACTGGAAGGAGTTGCAAAGTGGAATGTTATAGGTTAATTATGTGGTTTATCAATCACTTAATATAGTGGCACTGGCTCATCACAGCAAGAGTGACAGGACAATGGGATAATAACCATTTCATTGCTACATGCATACCTGCCCACTCTCCAGAACTTTTCTTAAAGTTGACCTTGGGCTCCTGCTACATTTTTATGAATGTCTGATCAGTTCTACAGCATCAATGAGAGGGTAGCAGTAGTCGTAATCAAACTCAATAAAACGTATAAACTAAAGGTAGTACAAACATAAGCTCCAACATCCAGTCACGACGATGAGGAAGTAGATCAGTTTTTTTGAAGATGTTGAATTAGCGATGAGGAAAGTGCAAACGCAGTATACAGTAGGAATGAGGGACTTCAATGCAAAAGTGGGGAAAAAGCAGGCGGGTGAACAAGCAATTGGCAACTACTGTGTCGATTCTAGAAACGCTAGAGGTGAGATGCTGGTAGAATTTGCAGAAAGGAATAAGGTGAGAATATATAATGAACACTCTTTTTCAGGAAACATAGCAGCAGAAAATGGGGGGACCTGGAAAAGTCCTAATGGTGAAACAAGAAATTAAATTGATTTCATACTTTCTGCCGATCCCAGCATAGTGCAGGATGTAGAAGTAATAGGTAGGGTAAAATGTAGCGATCATAGGTTAGTGAGGGCCAGGATCCACCTCAATTTAAAGAAAGAAAGAGCAAAATTGGTCAAGAAAAAACAGGTCAACTGAGAGGCAGTAAGAGTAAAAGCAGACAAATTTAGGCTGGTACTTGCAAACAAATATGCAGCCTTAGAACAGAGAGATGATGACATAGAGGTAATGAATGAAACCGTAACGAGGCTGGCTTCAGAGGCAGCAATTGAAGTGGGAAGCACGGCATCAAGTCAACCAGTAGGCAAGCTCCCCTAAGTGACAAAGGACCTAATAAAGAAACAACAAAGAATGAAAGTGTCAGGGCCTTGCAGGACATGAAACGGGGAAGAGCAGCAGGAGCAAATGGAATAGCAGTCGATTTAGTCATAGATGGAGGAGACATAATGCCTGGAAAACTGGCGACTCTCTGTACGAAGTGTCTATCGACTTCGAGTCCCAGAAAACTGGAAGAATGCAGACATTATGCTAATCCACAAAAAGGGAGACATTAAAGAATTGAAAAATTATACACCCATTAGCTTACTCCCAGTATTATATAAAATATTTACCAAAATATACTCCAGTAGAATAACGACAACACTGGACTTTAGTCAACCAAGGGAGCAGGCTGGCTTCATGAAAGGTTACTCTACAATGGATCACATCGATGTTATTAACCAGGTTATCGAGAAACCCGCAGAGTACAATAAACCTATCTATATGGCATTCATAGATTACGAAAAAGCATTTGATTCAGTAGATACCAGCAGTCAGAGGCATTGCGTAATCGAGGAGTACAGACCGCTTACGTAAATGCCCTGGAAAATATCTACAGAGATTCCACAGCCACCTTAATTCTACACAAGAAAAGTAGGAAGATACCTATAAAGAAAGGGGTCAGACAAGGAGACATGATCTCTCCAATGCTATTCACTGCGAGCTTGGAAGAAGTATTGAAGCTATTAAACTGGGTAGGCTTGGGAGTAAAGATAGACGGCGAATACCTCAACAACCTTCGGTTTGCCGATGACATCGTTCTATTCAGCAACAATGCACTCAAGTTACAACAAATGATTCAGGACCTTAACAGGGAGAGTGTAAGAGTGAAGTTTAAGATTAATATGCAGAAGACAAAGATAATGATAAATAACCGGGCAAGGGAACAAGAGTTCAAGATTGCAAGTCAACCTCTAGAGTCTGTGGAGCAGTAAGTTACTAATCACAGGGAACCCGGACCATGAGAAAGAAATTCACAGAAGAATAAAAATGGGTTGAATCGCATACGGCAGACATCGTGAGCTCCTGAACGGGAGCTTACCGTTATCATTGAAAAGGAAAGTATACAATCATTGCATTTTACTGGTGCTGACATACGGCGCAGACTTGGAGGCTGACAAAGAAGCTTCAGAACAAGTTAAGGACCGCGCAAAGGGCGATGGGACGAAGAATGCTACGCGTAACCTTAAGAGACAGAAAGAGCGCAGTATGGATCAGAAAGCAAACGGGTATAGACAATATTCTAATAGACATTAAGAGAAAAAAAATGTCGCTGGGCAGGTCCTGTAATGCGCTGACTAGATTACCGTTGGACCGTTAGGTTAACAGAATGGGCACCAAGATAAGGGAAGCGCAGTAGAGAACGGCAGAAGACTAGGAGGTGCGACAAAATTAGGAAATTTGTAGGTGCTGGTTGGAATTGGTTGGCGCAGGACAGGGGTAATTGGAGATCGCAAGGAGAGGCCTTCGTCCTGCAGTGGACATGAATAGGCTGATGATGATGATGACATTATGCATCACCAAACCTTGACATAGCTTAGTGCACAAACACTGCACTTCACCTTTACATATGTTTTGTGATTCTTCAGTATTTTCATGAGATTTGGTAGGATGCATTTCGAAATCAGGGGTTCAGTGGCATTAAAAGCGTAAAAAAATTGTAACTGTTTATTACTGTTTGGTCAGCCTTACCCGAGATTACCCAAATATTCCACCATCAAGTTGCAGGAGCAGCCCACGAGCAGGATGACAAAAAGGAAGAGGCTGGAAGGCGCCAGCGTTCTGCACGAGCGGATAATTGCTCAGTCGGACAATGGAGGAGCAGAATCACAGGTTTGTACCTGTAGGGATCATTTTGTTGGCACTCCAATCTGGTTAGCACAGTATGTCTAAGTTGACATGCAGCATCATTTAAAAAATTATTTTTTACACAGATGTTGGTTTTGCTTCAAGAAGTGTCATTTGTTTTGCCGCGGGAATATTGTTCATGATTATTTAGCCATGTTTCTAACTATTGGTTTTCTTATTTATATATAATTTCAGAAACCTTAGGTAACATTTGGAAAGACAAGTTTCTATAAATGAAAACACCTATTTCATGTCCAGCATACGTGGAAAACAAGTCTGATGCAAAACAAGCCGAAAACAACGTAATGGACGGTTTGCAAAAATACTGTTGCGCATGTGCGAATACGGCTGTCACGAGCGCCCTCTACATGGTTAGGTATGAGAAGCAGACGAACAACCAACGCTGCTATAACGCGCCTTGAGGCGACGGTTTGTGGTGGTTATGATCGCGGTATTTAGGTGAAAAGGACGGCTTGTTGTGTTGCATATTGTGCACAAAGTGTTTTACCAGCAAACAGAGCACGAGTTTATATCGGTTTCCGTCCGAGAAGAGCTATCCGGCGAGGAAAGCAGCATGGATAAGCGACGGCCGGAGATGCCGTCACAGCACACAGCTTGCTCGCTCCTCGCAGAGCCGGTTCTCATCGCGCTATTTGCTGCTACTGAATTGTCATATGCCAGCTCTGCGAGGTAATTTCGGGCCGCAAGCTTCGAGACACCTTTAAACGCAGCCGCATTTTGCCGGAATAGGGATAGCTCAGGATGGGGGGACGAGAACGGACAGCGCTTGCGAACGCGGAGTGGTGTCACTCAGTTGTCGCTGACATGTTATTATACTAAATATTATACACTGATATCAAAAGTGTGCCTCATATGACAATCAGCGCTTAGTACTACGCCACTGAAGTGATCGAAACACACCATTCGAGGGCAGTTGGTGCGACCGACAGGCAGCGCGGAGCGACCACCAAGCGACGGAGTTCGGCTGGTTTGCTCTTTTCTGCCGACGGTGTACAGATAGCCAAATGTATTTCTTATTTAGCCTTTTAATATTCATGCATCAGTCGAAGAGCTCGCAAAAAACTATGCGTTCAATTCCTAGCAGAAGCTTCTTCGTAACCGGCGACACCCACGGCCAGCGAGCAAGGCCTACCGTCTTCATCGATGGCAATTAGAGCGTATACAGTCGAGAGAAAGGTGCGTCGTTTGAGACATTCCCGTATTTGCCGTGCGTGAAAAAAGGACCGTCGCAACAAGTCAAACAGCTCTAAAGCTTTGCTTTGTTCCAGATGGGCCATATTAGTAGGATAAACTCTCCTAAGCGGAACATCACGCTCGGCGGACTGACTTTGTCGGCAGCCGCCGATTGCTCGAGCCGGCAGGCCTAGCTCCCGGTTGTCGAAGCAGCAGCCGACAGCGCTTGTGATGAAAACGGAGCGGGCCATAAAGTGTTTATTTTCGTGAGTATTTTAGCGTCTGGATGATTATCTCGCGGTTAAATGAACGCAGAGTTAGTTCTCTCTATACTCTGTCGGCAGCAAAGAGCAAATAAGGCTAGCCGGCTTGCACGGTGGTCGCTGCGCGCGGCCAGTCTGCGAAACCAAGTGTGGACACTCGGCGACACATCGGCAGCGTGTTTCGACGACGCGCACTCTGCTCTTTGTTAAAAAAGTCTATTTCGCTCGCATCAGTCCCGTGCTGGCATCAGCAGCCCCAAATATACGATATTTTTGACGTAATCTTCCTTCAGTGCCGAGCCTCGATGAGCCTGGCGAATAGTGGCAGTTATAGAAAGCAGATATTGCCACACGCGATCAGTTTGAGTGGTACGCTTCAAGAAGTCGGAGGTCTATAACATGTACGAAAACTGGAACGGAATGACGGCGTCTTCAATAATTTTTGATGCCATGAACACACGCGGTTGCCGCGGAAGAGGCCAGGCAGCAGCCGAGAAACGAACCTCGCTCTCTAACCACATACTCTCGCACGCAGAGCACTGCAGTTCTGCCTGTTGTTCGCCAGATGGCGCTCACTATTTTGCAAACCGTCCATTAGTAAACATGCATCATGACATGCTTACACTGAGAGCAAGCTTTAAGACATCTGCTTCACAACTCCTTTTACGGATGCAATGTGCACATTATTCAAAGAGTTGGCACATGTGCAATCAGAAAATTTTTAATATGTATGGGACATATGCTATATTTTTTGTCTGCCATTGTTTCTTTAGCACCATCTTCATGTGCACCTGCAAGGGATATACACCCAAAGTTCAGAAAGCTGTTGTAAAGCAATCTCGGCAGGAACCTTCGATGGCAGTCCCATTGTGCAGAAATCAATGGCATAAATGCACTTTCAATGTGGTTCACTTCAAATTTCTCCCATGCCCTCTGTGGTTATTATACCAAAATCCTTATGTATGTCATGATCAGTGGAGAGCTTTCGTTTAGAACACTATGTGGAATCAATTTCTAAATATTGAACTAGTTGTGAATGTAAGCGAGTTCTGCTGAACACATTACTTCTTCACATAATTTATAAAAGTAACCACCGATTTCTGTTTCGACGGTTTGTTTGCTAAGCCTAACTGGGCGTTTTCTGGAATATCATGTAAATCTCTCTGGGATAATTAATTTTCTTGGTGTTTCAGGAGAACGAGGAACCTGAGGTGGAAGATAATGGATTAATTGCTGCGCTAAGAAAAGCATTAGAAAAGAAGGAACAAGAAAATAAAAGACTGAAAAAAGAACTTCGAGAGGCAGCATGTTTAAACCAACGGCTGTCAAGTGCTCTCCTGGACAAAATTGGTGAGGATGGGCCCTTTCCTTTTTTGTCTATAAAGATAACAGATTTGCTGGGTTCACCTCAATAACATTCCAACACAGATGAGTATCCTGGGTTACAGTAACGCTAATTACCTTATTAAAAAATGAAAACTATATTGGCAGGTTCTTATGCAGTTTCGTGATGAAAATGTGTAGGATTGAAATACTATTCTAAGGTTTCCTTGAAACTGACGCATATAGGTGTCTTTTTTTTTCTTTTCATGAGTATAGTTAAACCAACTTATAATGGTGAATGAGCCGTACTTTGGAACATGAGTGATGCATTCGGGGCGGTGCGGCATGGCGGTGAGATGGCTGCAGCAGCAGAAATATCACTTGATCATATTTCTTTCACCAACAGGAAAATTTTGCAGTTGTGCGGGGTAGAGCTAATATGCTGCAGCGTGGACTCTAGTTCACGGTAACTGCCATTTGTTGGCAGCCGGTGTGTAGAAAACTTCGCAGCAAGGTGCTGTGCCGCCAGTTGTACGATTATGTGAAATTTTATTTAGGCATTTATTTATATACTTCAGCATTTTTCATGTTCTTTGGGATAACAAAGAACAAGCTCCCCACTTCAAGCTCTTTTCTGTTAAATTACACCACATCTTTTCCAAAGAGAAAGCAGCTCGATGTGGTCCATGGGGAGGTAATGAAGGAACTGGCAAGTTCATTGCAGGTGTCAGCTTTTGTTTCTTATTGAACTCATGTTATCTGTTTACTTGCCTCAATATTTAGAAATGTATATGTTGGCCTAAGCGGAAGCGTATAAATGAAAGCCTGAAGAAGCATGCGCAGAATGTCAAATCAAGAGAAGTCCAGTATATCAGGATTGTGTTAATTGAGGAAAGAAATGTGTTCCAGAACAGTGATTGTGTTGAAAATAAAGGCACTTGTGTTGGATAGGGGCTTTCTACATTGAGAGAATTGCAGGCAAACGTGTGTTCCATAACACAATGATTGTTTCGAAAAATAAAGGCACTCGTTAAGGATAGGGGCTTTCTAGATTGAAAGAATGGGAGACAAATGTGCCAGTAGGCCCTAGTTAAACATGCATGAGAAGGAATGTTTATACATTTATTGAAGCTCTCACTGACTTGAGCAGTTAGGTTCCAGCTGCGGTGGTTGTATGTCTTGCTTTTATTGTCTGATTAACCTTGGCCTGCAATTTGGAAACTCCTCAGCATGGATCATGTAGTATAAAGGTTGTAAACAAGGATAAAGTGCCTCAGAAAGGCTGGCCAATGTTTCAATAGGATGTATGTTCGTCAAAGGTGGCCTCGTCATCCTAGGCAGGTAAGTGTTATTGGGGTAATGGAGTGACGTCATGTGCAGTCAGTAGCGGCTGGCTGGAAGGAAGAAACTGAAAAGAAAATGGGCACTGTCATTTGACATCTCTAGGCGTGGTTTCTAAGATGAGGGGACAAGAGTAAGAAAGTGGGAAGGTGGCAATAAAAATGAAGGATTTAAGACGGTGCGGTGTTGGGGGAGTGAGACTTAGTGAGTCTTCTGAGGTGTCTTAGGTGGCATGCGTTTGTGGTTATAGAAGAGCAGGTCAGTGTGTGAGTAACAAAAAGACACCAGTTGAAAGAATGACTTGACTTGCATAGCAGCAATGTGTCAGGTAATTTTTAAACTGCTAAGAAGGCGACATGAAGTTTGGGGCTATGAATTTCACTCTCCCACTCTTGTCCCCTCGTCTTAGAAACTGTGCCTAAAGACATCAAACGACAGTGGTCATTTTCTTCTTGGTCTCTTCCTTTACAGCCAGCTGCCAACAAAAACGACCACACCTAATGTCACTTCACTAACCCGTTAAAACGAGCCTGCCGAAGATAACGAGGGCACCTTTGATGAACATAGGTCCTCCTATTGAAAGGTTGACCAGCCTCTCTGAGGCACTTCATCCCTGTTTACAACCTTTATATCGCGTGTGCGCTGCTCCATCTGTCAGCCCTCTTTTTGATTCAGCATGTAATTTTGCATGTATGTATTTAACCCTGAAAAGCCCAATGTATTATTTTTAATACTGAATTGGCTGCCTAAAAACTTATGCACTGGAAACTTATAGTGGAGCCAAAACTAGTGTTTTTGATAAGCTGCAGGGAGTTTTCAGTTTGGACAGTCTAGCAAATCAATTACTAATCAAGTAATTGTAATAGTGAGTAATTTTTGCTGTAAATTGTTTCATGGTTTCTTTTGTACCAATTTATCATCCGTCTCCAGAAATGAATGTGATCAAGTTGTTTTGATTTTCTGTAATGTGGGATGGTGCTCAGGTCGTCTTGGAGTTCATCTTTTCTACCTCACCTTTAGTTGCAGGTTCAGTGAGATGTCATGTGTTTTTCACTTGGTTTCTGTCTCTTTGCACTGGTTTCCTACAATGCATACATACCAACTTTTCCAGCTTACTGTTTTAGAATGAACTGGTATATAGAGTTCTTTCATGCTTGCATGGGCAGCAACATTTACGAGAATGGTCCCAAGAGGCTGTTTATAGAATAACAGCTAAACTATTTGATGGCTATCTCTCCATGAAGGCTTTTTCAAGGGACGGAAAAGCTTAGAATTTTATTATTATAGAGGGCTGTGTTATTGTGAAATAGTAATGGGGTTCTTCCTTTTGGAATTTTTTCTTTAGAGGTAGCCCGAGCCACAGCAGAAAGGCTAGATGGTGAAGTCATCGCAGAGTATTTGATGCCCTGCTCTTTGGATGCAGGTAATGCTTTCTTTCTGCCCTTGAATGTCACAATTTCATAATATACTAGTCACTCGATCAACTGTGTTTTGTGCCATTACAGGCACTGGGCTACCCAAGGAAATGGTGCCAGAGAGAGCAAATGATGCAGGTATGTTTAAGTGTTCTGTTGTTGGCTGCTACTTGGATAGCTATATCTAGTTGAGCTGTAGTCCACTATACTTGGAGGTGGTGAACAGTATTTCTTTTTGCTTTGTATTTTCTAGACAAAAAGTTACATTGCTCACTCGCATATTTATTTTCAATGCACGCATTGATGCCTTTGACGTGCCCGACATTGATGCCTTTGACATGCCCTGTAGTGAGCAGGATCTTGCTGCATCTTCTGGTGAGTATTGGCTGCATTCTTCAGTGTTGCAAGGAAGGATGACATAATTAGTACTATCTTTGTTTTTCACATATTTGGATGACTGTCATTATTTGTGCAGGCATTGATGTCCCTGTGGAAAGTGGCCCCATCGCGGGACATTGTTCTGCATCCAGTGGTGAGTGTTGAGCTTGCTTTTTTGTGTTTTGGAAGTGGATGCTATTACTTGACACCACATCCTTGTTTAGTGCATGTACTTAGACAAAGCAGAATTGCAGTTATACTATTGCCTTTGTTCTATCCTATTGTTCTGGATCAACAATAACATTATGTGGGTGTAATTTAGCAACAAAACAGCAAACCCAAAGGCAAAAAATAGCATACGTGCAGTTTACAATGTCTAGGATGTGCAATGACTGCAACACATTGCACATCCTAGATGTTGGGCGAGTCTGATATGGGCCAATCTAAATGTACTGGGCCTGTCTAATCTAAATTTACAGCTTGACAAACTTAACAAAGGAAACCTGTTTTCAAAGGTTTTTGAAATGAAGGTTAAAGGCAATCAAGATTGACGAAATCTCGTCTAGTCTGAAAGTAACCGCATAATAGGAATAAAAACATAATGCTGACCAAAATGGGGTTGTCTAAAAATTCTTATTCATTTCAGCTTCCACACGGAAGCCTTGTTCATTGAGCTGAGAGGCACAAAACCTTCAGCTTAAGTCTAAAAATTCTTATGCATTTCAGCTTCCACTCGGAAGCCTTGTTCATTGAGCTGAGAGGCACAAAACCTTCAGCTTAAATCCACATAAAAAAATCGTTTCAGGCATCTTGCGCATGTTGGCGGGAGATTTCCATGAATTCGATTGAGCGTGTATGCGGTTGTTTGCATTGTCAGGGATTCCAGATACTATCGCTTCGTCCAGTTCTTTTCTTGGGCGATGACTGAAGCTTGGCTCCAGTTGAAATCGTGTTACGTGGATTCTGCGTCTTCAGCAAGTGCACTGGAAGGGACTTTTTTTTCACATCATTCATGTGCTTCTTTAGGCACTGCTAAAAATTTCCACTTTCACTAGTGTAGACATAATTGCAGACTGCGCACAGTATCTTATATATTGACAACCCATTTTGGTTGTTCTGTTTTATTCCTATTATAAAGGTCAAAGTACTTCTTAGTGCTTTTTGTGGCAAAGAATGAAATTATACTACTTGACCAGGTGATGCAACAGGTGGCACTCATGTAAAACCTATCAATGAATAAAAATAAGGCCATCAATTAAACTTCGGCACTTCTGCACTTACTTTTTTTCCATTCTCCCCCACACCTCCAGCTTTTTGCCTCTTTTGTCATCTTGCGACATTTTGCGGCTTTCATTTCAGTGCTTCTTTGATCAGAAGTGTGTAAATTATAGACGACTCTCTGCCGCTACTTCTGTTACAGTTGCATGTATACTTAAAAGGGTAACTGACACGAAATATGTGTGTCATAGCCACTGACTTTGTAATGAGTGTGTGTGACGCAGTTCCTTAAACGTGCAATTCCTAAATAACAAATTTTAATTTGATGAATTAAAAGAACGCATGAAATGTTTTGCTGAAGGGTTTGCTTACAAGGGACCTTTGTATGTCATGAACATTGGATGTGATCACAAGGTATCACTGATGCAGTAGTAACAGCTGAATTGTGATCATCCTTGTAAAAACCTTCAAACAAGATAATAGAAGAGAAAGCTGCAAAAGATAAAAGGCGCTGTGCATTTTGGCAGAATCAACAATAGGGGACCAAGCTCATCATTCCTTCTTTAAAGCCGGGAAGCGCAGAGTGAAAGAGGGCAGTGGTTTATTCGGCACTTAGGCTTTCTGAAATACATGGTCATTGTGTAGCTTGCAACCAGTGGACTTGACTGATGAATATGTGAACCACCGTCTCTTAATTTCATGACATGCAAAGATGCTTTGTAAGCAGACCTTCTTTGACAAGAAAATGCCCTCCATTTGGTGCACAATTTGAAATAGTCATCTTAAAAAAAGGTATAAAGGGTGATCTTTAGCTTATTCAAGAAATTATGCCATGCATAATTTTTTGCATGAGTCGACAGCTGCCTAATAAACCAGCCATGGTTGCTTAGTGGCCATGGTGTCATGCTGCTAAGCACAAGCTCAGGGGATCAAATCCTAGCTACGGCGGCCACATTTTGATTGGGGTGAAATGCAAGAACACCCATGCACTTTGATTTAGGTGCACATTAAGGTACCCCGGATGGTCCAGATTAATGCAGACTCTGTCAGTATGGCGTGCCTCATAATCAGATGGTGGTCTTGGCACGTAAAACCTGACAATTAAAAAAAATTTATCTAAGATAAAGCAAGAAAAATTGGATTCACAGTTGTTTTAGTACTCTTTTACGTGAATCCGCAGCAGAAATGTCGCATGCTAATAGCGCTTGCGAGGGCCACATTATTTCATCAGAAATACTCTTAGCCACACAAACTAAATGTGGCAGCTGCTCTGAAAAATTAGCTACAATGAAGTATAAGACATGTATCATCTTCTCAGTGCCTTGTGCAAACTACAACAACATTGTCAACTAAGCTTGGGAACATCCCATTATGTTCTGTGCAATTTTAATGCTTGCATCAAAGCAGTCACACCTTAGCAGAGTTCTCTCAGCGACTTTGAGGATGCTGGGATGTTGAAAAGCTAGTTAATGCATATAGTTGCATTCAAATGAAGCACAATATGCGTACAAGCCCATAAACAAGAGGGGAAATACATGAAATTTGCCGACTAATGGAGTTCAGCATAATGCCACAATTGGGTTATGCTTTTACACTGAAACCTCATTAAACCATAGTTGGTCGGAGCGTGGAAAAAGTATGTACTAAAGGGTAGTACTGCTTAACGAAAATAGTATGACGTTGCCCACTTAGCTGTCAAAACGGAACTCAGAAAGAGTGTGATGAAAGGACAAAAACATGCAGTATTTATTCACTTCGCAAGACAAAAGTCTGCTATTTTCATTTTCGTTTGATGACCTGGCCTAGCAGTGACGACAGCAGCCGCAAACTTGCTGAAGCTGCGAGTCACGTTTTCAGCCAGCCCCCTTTTCTCGGCAAACACTCGCATGGCAGATTCCTTGTTGGCGCTGCATATTCTCCTTGCACGGGTGCTGTTCTTGTCAGTACGATTGCATTCATGATGCTGACATAACGTGCAGCTTCTGCTACTGTCAGGTCTGAATCGCTCACGCTGTCGTCCTCATCCCTGTCGTTAGGTGACACTTCGGCAACGATGGCGAAAAACTGAACCTTGTAGCCGTCATTTTTTCACAACTGCATTGCATTCAAAATGCCACACACCGTAGTCAACAGTAGATGCCTGTCGCGTGCCAGCACCAACTTCGTGCCACGTTTCATGGCACGATGTCCAATTTTTCTTCTATGCTGGTATTTTTTATCTGAGCTTCGGCATGACGCGAGTCCTCGCTTGCACGACGCCGAAATTATGTTGATGTGGCTTCACGCGCAAATACTTAAGGCACTTGGAGACTGTTCTGACCTCTGAGACTTGTTGTTCTAACGGGCCGTCCAATGAGGACGACGCACCGCTGTGATTGCGCGACAAAAAGTGGAAACACTACGCACTAACCGATACGTACGCAATAAGCTTGTGCGGTTCGTGCAGATACAAAACGCAATGTGTTTAATGGCCGCTGAGTCAGGGATTTGATTTTACTACTTTTAAAATGAAACTACTGTTCAGGCAGGTACTGTTCAACGAGGTTTTACTGTAATTGCATTTTTTCACAATGTAAGTGTATGCAATTTGATATGAGTGGGTTCAACTGTACTTGGTTCTAAGGGCATAATGCTCCCGCACCGTGTCCTTTAGCATTGCACTTGAGCTCAAGAAGCACAATGGCGACTATTTATTTTGATGTAATGCTACCAATTTCGCAGAGAAACAACAGCCTGCACTTGCAGCGCCCCCAGACTTCACAAGCTCAAGCCAGGCACCAAAAACACCCCCACACTTCGCAAGCGCAAGCCAGGCACCAGCAGGCTTGTTTGAAGTCAATGGCCAGGTGACACTGCTTACGATTTATTGTGATTGTAATTATAGTGCGGACGGTCAAACTTTTTTTGCCAAGGATTAACTGCATGTTGTAAATATTGTCCAGTATTTGCTGTTTCGCTTATTTGGTGTGGTTTAATGATATTTCATAAGTTGCGGGAGTTCTGTGTTGTATACACACCAGTGAAAATTCAGTAAACCTCAAAGTGGAAAAATCCAAAGTATGGTCTTTATGTATTTCCTTACACATGGGCATAGTGCACAGAAGTACTGTGAACTTGTGTTATGTGATCAGAGTTTGGTCAAATAATATTGTAGGGGCACATTCTTTTTGTGTACACTAGACATTTAAAGATAGCCCTACTAAAAAATCCTATTTGTTTTCAAACGGGTTTCATCAAATAGGGTTATGGAACGGGACCCCGTTTGATCCTGTTCAGTCCTGACCTGTTTAAATCCCGTTTGTTCCTGTTTAAACCTGACCCGTATAAATCCTGTTTAAACCTGACCCGTTTAAATCCTGTTTAATTCTGACCCGTTTAAATCCTGTTTAATCCTGACCCGTTTAATCCCGTCCTATCTAACCAAGACCTGTTTGCCCCTGTTCAGACCTATTTTTTGCTACATTCATACCAGGTCCTTTCAGAATGGATTGATGTTGCTTAATATAATTTACTCTTTACACATATTTTGTGCACTTGTGTATTTGCGATCAGCATTGAAGAGAAGTAGATCTGCATTAGGTTCGCAACAAGAAGCCACTTTCATATGTAGGTTTGCCTGGTACATTGCTTGATACGAAGATGAACACAATTTTCGGCATAAATTGATTAGCACTACCAACACTGATGTGATACATTATGAACAAGTTTTGTATGACCCACGAGTACGTTCTCTATGTATGACCTACAAGAAAATGCACCCTGAAGAAGATTGTACCTCCTTTTCATATTTATACTACAAGTATGCAAATGTAATTCTTGCTAGTTTAGTATATGTTCGATTACTTGTACTCGTCTTAATGCAGTGCTTCTTGCTGTAATGGTTTGTACACAAATCCACAGTAAAGTGTAATTTTGGGGTGAAAAATGTCAGGCAAAGTATTGGCATGTACTTGTAATTGAAAAAGACAAGTACACTTTACGTAGGTATTTCTGTACACCCACTTGAGCTTTCATTAAGCCTGAAGTCCTCCGGCCTAAATAAAAGCATGTCATAAATGTCTCAAGCACTGTTTATTGGACCTTCTAACGGTATTTCGATGCATCCAGTCTGCCGAGAGAAGACCGCTGGAGTGGGTTGCTTGGGTGAGAGCGAGCAGGGCACCTGAAAAAGTAAAGCCAATAATTTATCTTGACTCATGCAACAGGTTAGCACATAGGCAAATTTGCCTATGTTCTCACAGATAAGAAAGGTTCAGCATTCCGGTCATAGAAGATAACGAATACATCTTATTGAAAAATATGTGGTTTCATGCACTGCCTATGTTTCAAGGGAACATGGATTACTGTGGGAGAATAAGCTGTCATAATTAGCAGGCGATTGAAGCAAGTCTTATAGGAAAAAGATGGACACATCGTTTGATTAACAATAATTACTAGTATTGAAGCAACAGAATACAAACATGAAATACCTTTAAAAACAACACCAACAGGTTGAGATAATAAATTATTCAGAAACTAAACCCGTCTGCCAGCAAAATACCGTAGTGTATTGGCTTTGACATTGCGCTGCTCAGGCAGAGGGCACGGGATTGAATCCCAGCCACAATGGCTGCATTTAGATGGCAGGGAAATGCCAAAACCCCTATGTAAGGTCTATTGGGTACATGTTAAAGGAGACTAGGGATCCCGCCAACTTGAAGTTATAAAAACCGGGGTAAATTTCGAGATAAGTAAACTCACAAAAGTAGAAGGCCCTGGCCATGCGAAGACCATATAAAGGCTTTTAAGGTAGGTACCAGCAGCCGCTAAATTTCTTGCAAAAGCGAAATATAGCAGAAGCGGTATTTTTCCGTAGATCACTTTTGCAAGGTATTTTACAATTTGACACCCGACATGTTGGGCATCTACGGGCAACAGCAATTCTGGCACAGATCATAGCAAACACTGTTGCACCTAGGTATACATAGACAAATAGGTATAGGTACAGTCGCCGACTGATTTTCCGGACATGATTACTCGGTCTGCTTCACGGCACCGCCATTCTCCCCATGGACCATAATATATAACAACTTCCGAAAATTCGGACGCCTTGCAACCTCTCGTCTGATTTTTCGGACACTCCTTGAGCCAACTTGATCGAGAGCACCATGCACCGACTCTCACCGTTGCATGGTTCTACTTGCTGAACGCCATTTTTGTTTTGAACGAAGCCTCCTTGGTGCCCCACGAAGTGGCGCTACTACAAATCCCTGCTCATCATCATCGTTTCTGCCTGGTTTGTAGCTACAGCAGTTCTGGTCTCAGCTTAGTATGCGATGCCAAGACAATCCAGCAGCTGATTTGTTTGTTTCTTCATGCACGACGCTGCAAGTAGGCCAGGTTTTTTGTTTGTGCAACTGATGCCGGCGTGACGATGTTTGACGAAGCAAGATGGGCCAATTCATTTCACTAATATTTAGAATAGCTACCTGTAAGCACCACCTACCTTTCAACAACATTTGCAAAGCAAAAAACCTCACCCTGAAAATCTGCACACGAAGACATCGGTAGCATCATCAGCGTGGGGCCTCAAGATAATACGGCAAGCCAAGAAATTACTGACAGCACGAGTGCAATCATGCCAACAGGAAATCTGTGGCTGAATAATGCACCTTCTACCACTTGGCAGACAGTGCATTTTCGCAAGGCCCTAACTACGGCAGATCATTGTTAAGGAGTTCCCGAATGCACAACTCTATGCCATTTTCCCGCTGACTCTAGGGAAGCACCTCTGCACAGTTGCAAGAAAAAAAGCTAGATGCCCCAAGAGAAATGAGCCCACTCAAGCCATGGAAGTTATGTTTACCTCGTCTTCCTACAACTACTCTAAACCTAGGACTGCTGTTTTGCACAAGGGAACAAACGTCAACATTGGTGCCTCGCCCAACACAAGTGGTCTGCGCCGTAGAAGGTGCCATCAGTCAGCCCACAGATGAGGCCCACACCAGTGCTGTCAGTGTGCTGTACAAATTGCAGAAGCACAGCCTACAAGCTTGTCTGCCTTAGTGTGACCGCAATAATGAACGAAAACCAACGAATCACGTTTGTTTCGTGCTGAGAACAGTTGCCTCATGCTGGATTTTCCTACAATTCTTTCTAAGCACAGATAATGCTTCGTTTGTTGTGTAGGCATGTAAATAATGAAAAGGCCTGCATCACTATCTCTGAAAAAAATAATGTAAGAAAGCACGTACAGTACACAGGTGCAGTGTCTATCACATACCATTTCGTGCAGTAGAGGCTACATCGGATAAACCGGCAAATGTATAAATGACTGGCAGCGTGACCAAGCAAACTTGATGTGTGGGTCAGTCAGCAGTGGTAGTGCACTACTCTCGGTGCACATGCACCTATGTTTAAAAGCTGCTTGATCGTGACAAAATAAAAAGACAAAAGCGCTGGAGAGATATCTGAAACTTTTCCTATATGTGTGACGAGGAACCTGGCACTAGCTCCCCATGCAGAGAATTACTAGACAGTGAGACTGCTTCTTATCATTGTAAAACAAATGTCACACTCACCATGTGATGCATCCTTTTCGTTTCTGTGCGAACAATATGTATTCAGATCTATTCTCCCCCTTTCACCTTTTGCACAATATTACTGTGCGAGCTATAATACTGAACTGTTAGTAGCACTCTGTCCTGTTGCCTCCTTTCTTTCCTTGTGAATTGTGTGCTAAATACGGCTTTTTTTGGTGAAAGAGTGCTAGTTTAACGCATAAACTAGCGCCGTGGCACTTTGCAATAAAGGACTGTTATAATTCTCTAAAAATATGTCCATGCAGAACAGTGTCAAAAGAACACCTTAAAGAAAGAATATGAGTGTATCTATCATAAAGACCAATCCTTGTCTTTTTTCCTTAACATAATTTTCAATACCGATATTGAAGTACAAGCTCACCATATTATATCACCTTGTCAATGAAGCAAGGCACAATGGCGCCCAACTGTCGCGGGACCAACTTGGATGTGGAGATCAGCGCAGATCAGCAACATAGCATGGTCTGCTTACACTTCTTCTCCAGGTCCAGCCATACCTATAGCAGCTATAAAACAAGTGAGCTTAGAATAACAAGCGAAACAATATAAAAAGTGGCAGTGAACAAAGCAACTTTCGTTAGGCATAAATAGGATCGCATTGCTGACATTATGCACATAAGTAACTTCATTTTGAGCAACAAAGCATCCAATTTAAGAAACATTATATGTATGAGCTATCTATGTGAGAAAGATTAATCGAACGCCCTCTATTTGCTACACCCCTCCCCTTATGCATGGATGTCTCCCTGACTGAGTGAGCTGGGCTGATCCCAGGTATAGTGTAAGTAAAGGGTGTCACTTGGTGGGCCAATCTCGATACCATTGCATGACTTGTACAATAATTTTAATGTGTATTGTAATGCTGGCCATCCTGCAGGCACTGCAACATTATAGCACCCATAAGGCTAATGGTATTACCTGATAAGGTTAACTACTAAGTGTCCCCAGAAGCATAACTCGGCATGTATACTCGGAGGCCATTATTATAAGAGAAGCAATAGCAGAGGTGAAGCTTTATCTTGTGCCATATGCAAAATGGCCGAGCACGCCCAGCTTTTGGTTACATTCTCACTTGTGACCACTGCAACAGGCTGACTGACATGCGTAACCAGCAGTTTGTAGGACCATATTTTC